>NC_056726.1:706360821-706640821 GCF_019279795.1 Protopterus annectens
CCTGAAACACGGCTCAACAAACCGTTACAAATATAAAAAAAAAAAAAAAAAAAACACAAAACCCTTCCTACACCCCATACCCCCCTAGTTAAATATACCAACTCTGAGATGGCACTACAGTGGAGAACATTTAAATTCCCTATTCCCCACTGTAGTGTGGCTCGGCGCTTCAGTTTCCCTAAACGGTTCGTTGAACCGTGCTTTGCAGAAGTGCACTTTTGCGTAACCAAAAGTCTATTGTTTATTTTCAAACAAGTAGATTTTTGGTCTTTTACAGTAGACCCATATATATATATATATATATATATATATATATATATATATATATATATATATATATTTTTTTTTTAAATAATTAAAAATGTTGTTGTGTAATTATTATTATGTTTATATTGTTTTGTTTTTTTGCAGGCTCTGTCACTGGACAGCAAGAATCAATGGTTGAGGTTCAGGTATTATGAGAGATTTGGGTAGACATTGTGGCACAGGCTGAGGACTTTTTTCATGAGATGCCAAACAATGAGACTACAGTGCCAGTGGAGCAGGGCCAAGCCACTTGTATTAGAGGGCAACCAGGGAAGGGCAACCAGGCAGCCAGAGGGAAGAAAACGCTTCAGTCGTAGTCCAGTGAATTGTCAACAGAGGTCTTGGATATGGACACAGCACTTGCTGCTTCTATAGGTAATTCTATGTTGGTGGAAGGTTCATTAGGCATGTTGGGTGAAGGGCAAGGGAGACTGAGCCTGAGTTAAGGTGTTGGCAGGTCAAGGCAGTGGATGGGGTATCCTGCAGGTTTTTTGGGAGGTCTACAGCATTTAGGGGGAGAGAGGCATTGTTTCAGAGAGCATGTTTCTGGTTTGGATGCCTCAGACTTGTGTGGTGGTATTTGGTATCATCCATGGGGAAGGCTGATGCTCACTTGCAGGAGGTGGGGTTGATTTTGGGTTTTGGCCTAGTAACTGGTTGGCTACACAGGCACTGAGGTAGAGGAGTGAGACGATATTCATGACTCCACATATACCTTCCTCAGTCAAGGAAAAGATCTGTAAAGAAGAGCATGTTGATGTTTTTGACTTAATTGACACAGACGGTTCCAGCATTTGCTGAAAGCTGAAATGTTTTCCTTCTGGCAGCCTTAACCGCTCTTGGCATATTTTTTGACAATACAGGATGCACAGCAACTGCCGACTGGTAATGCTTGGTTGTGGTATGACCAGGAAGGCAGTCAACTGGTCCATGCATACGGAGGTGAGGCCCCCAGACATATGGCTGGCCACTATGATAAGCAGTTTCATGGTGGGTAACAGGGGAAGTAAGATAGGAAGAGAGGGGGTTGGGGTGTGTTGGGCATTTGAAGATATTCATGGCTGGCATGTATATTTCTGCAAACTTGCTCAAAGTGTGCAGGCATCATAACCCAGTGTGAACAGCAAGAGGGTGCTATGATCAGCCAAGCTTCATTTTCCTCTGCTCAGAGTGGGTTAACGGTGGCTATCCAGGAACCTCATGGTATGCGTGGTAGGGGGAATTGTCATGGTGAGAGGGAGGATATCTTTCAGGGTGTGAAGGGAAGGCCTGGGGACACATTCTCCCATTAAGGTATAGGTTCTCTGGATCATATCCCAGCAATATCTGCATGTACAGTGGTAGAAGAATTCATTGAGGGATTTTCGAGGGGATTTTCTATTAAGTCTAAAGTGGTAGGAGATGGAAAACTGGGAAAAAATTTGAGATCAGTGCAGGAGAGGGAAGATATTTTGGCATCCCTGGTGGAGAAGGAGTGCCAGGCAGTTAGGATTTTGGATTTGTTCAATAGCCCCCTGTTTGTCATTTTTAAAGTTTCACCTTTGGACTTTGTGCCTAAGAAGAAACCAGGTGAATTTTGATTGATCCACCATTTGTCTTACCCTGAAAGGAACTCTGTTAATGACTTTATTTCATCAGAGTAGTTTAAGGTGAGCTATGAATTGTTAGATAAAGTGGTATGTGTCATTATGGTGTTTAAAGAGCCAAGGCTGGTGAAGGTGGACATTGAATCTGCTTTTCGTCTGCTGCCTGTATAGGAGGAGGAGGATTAGCCATTGTTGGGAATGATGGTTGGAGGTAGGTTTTATTTTGACAGGGCTATGCCAATGGACTACTCTGTAGCCTGTTCTACTTGTGAGAAGTTTAGCATGGTGTTACACTGGATTTGGCAGCAAACAGTGGATTATCACAGGGCTGTTCACTACTTGGGTGACTTCCTTTTGGTAGGTGAGGCGTGTGAGGGCGCAGTGGTAGCTATGCAAGAGTTTTTAGGAATGTGTGAAAAACTGGAGGTCCCATTGGCTAGGCATAAGTTGGGAGTGCCAGCAAAGTTGCTAGATTTTTCTTGAGTTGCTGGTTGATGCAGAACATGGAAAGTTTTGTCTACCGAGGGAGAAGATAACCCAGTTGAAAGAGAAGATTGCGTAGATGACAGCTAGGGATAAAGTGCGGGTTAAGGATGTCATGGAGCTTTGGGGGCTTATGAATTTTTAATGTAGGGCTGTTCGCCCTGGTCGTACTTTTTGTAGGCCTGTGGCCTTTATGCTGAAAGGGGGGAAAACTAAGCACCATTGGTTGAGACTTGATAAGTTGACATGTGAAGATTTAACTCTATGGTTGGAATTTTTAAAAATGGCTTACTTTTTGGCAGTCAGAATGGGAAGGCCAATGGGATTTGTAGTTATTTACAGATGTGGCAGAGGGCATTGGTATGGGGGTGTTTTATGAAGGTGAGTGTTTTACAGCTCCGTGGCAGGCTGATTGGCAGGAGGATTGGAAGAAGGATGTTGCTTTCTTAGAGTTAATGCCAATTTAGGCTGCATCTGTGGTTGGAAGGAGCGGTTGAGGAAAAGGAGGATTCTATTTAATTTGGACAACAGTGCAGTTGTCTGGGTTTTACAGGTGAAGACGGCTAAGTCTGAATGGTTACTGTTGGCTTTGCATAAGTTAGTTTTACAAAGTTTGCTGATTAACCTTTCTTTTACAGGTGTGCATGTAGTAGGTACTAGAAATGGAATTGTTGACAGCTTGTCTTCCCTTCAGTTTTCCAGCTTTTTGCAGTGGCTCCAATGGCAGTGGAAGAGTCAGTCGCAGTGCCAGATGAGGTGTGGAGAACTGAGTTGCAGTGACCAGAAGTTTGGTGAAGCAGTCCTTGGAAGCATTTACCAGGAGGGCATATGGTAGGGTGCTGTGTGATTTTGATATATTTATTTTACAGGTGCCAGAAAAGTAGGGAGTTTGGTCAGAAGAATAGTTGTTGAGATATTTAGCATGAGCTCTTGTGCAAGGTAGGGCCGTGCAGTCAGGATGAGGTAGAATGGATGATCTGAATAGAATTAAGCTTTGCCAGTTGACAAGGTAAGTTTAGAAGGTTTTACTGTGGGGCCTAGATGTGGTGAATGGAGAATCAGTTATGGGTGACACTGAGATTATGAATGTATTTTGGAGCATTTAGAGTGTCAGAGTTTTTGAAGTTCTTGGTTTGGTAGGACATCATGATACTGCCTGGGGCAGTTCACATTTGGTTAAGGAGATCTAAGATGTTTCATGTTGAGAGGGGCAAGCAAAGAGTTTTGGAGAAAGATAGGTGTGATCAGATTTGTCCAGTAGTGTGGGCTAGAAAATTCTTAGCATCTCACAAGGGGAGTTTGCAGGATCTGGTTTTCTGAACAAGAGGGGGTAGGGTGATAATGGGGGATGGGGCAGTTGATTTTCATGATGAGAAGGGCACTTTTTTGTATGGGTTTTGTGGGTGAGAAGTTTTCCACTCATTCTTTTCAGATGGGTGGAGCTTCTGATTAAGCAAGGGAAGGTAATTCAACTGAGGTTATTAAGAGAGTAAGACAGTGGTCTTCAAATGGCTTTTGTCTTACATGTGGTTAGTTTGCTTAATAATTAAAAAATTATTTTTAGGGAACAAGATTGTCATCCTTGGACACTAGTATGTTTATTGGGCAGTGAGGAGGGCTACAGTTAGGATTATTGGTACGGATTTGGATTTGCCTTGGTTCAGGTGGAGATTCACATGGCAAAGCATTAGAGTACTCAGGTGGAATTGGCTTATGCAGGAATTTGTGGGGATACAATTGCAGGTGGGATTTCTTCAAGTTTTGGTAGTGCATTTGGCAGGTAAAGATTTGGGTCTAATACCAAATTGTCAATTGATTTACCAGATAAGGGAGGATTTGGTTGCTTTGAGGAAGTTGTGTCTGAGTGTGTGCATTTTGTCATTCTATGGTCTGAGATAATACCTCATTTGTTTTGGAGGCCTGGTATGAATTTTGCAGCTGTAGAGCTGGCACTGCATTTTGTGAATTTTAGGTAGGCGAGGCAGCTGGGGCCACTGAGAATACACAACAGAACACAAAGAGTTTGTTGACAGGGATCCCATGTGGTTCAGAGATGATGGGGTGCATCTAAATGAGTTTGTTTTGGATTTGTTTAATTTTAATTTGGGCTTATTTTTGGAGGATATGGTAAAAAGCCAGTATTAAGTTGGGTAACAGCGTGTGGGCGGAAAAGAGGGGAAGGCTTGTCCCTCTTCTGTTCCCCCTCAGATGTTTGTTTTGGTGGGAGGAAGTTTGGGGTGAAAGTGAGTGGTTGGACACTGCTTTCTCTCATGTTTTGGATGGACATAAGGATTTTGGGCAGAAGGTGAGCGGTGGGACTCTGCCTTGATGTTTAAGAATAAGTGAGTGGAGGGGAATATGCTACTTATGTTGGTAGGGTGAACGGAGGTACGCTGCCATGATGGATGGTTAAAGGATGTTTTTCATGGTTTCCAATTGAAATGAAATAATAAACAAAGTTATTCATGCAATAGGTTATGTTTGTGAATTCAATAAAGGTTATCAAAGGTCTCTTTGGTGTGCTGTCTCTTTATTGATGCGGAGTGTGACAAATGAGGTTTGAGAACAAACAAATTTGTCACAGGACAACTTCACTGGTGAGGGTAGGTGAGCAAGTGGGGGGTTGGCTGTGGTTCGGAAAGAGATTAGTCAGGTTTTTAAGTTTGGGTAGTGAAGGGTTACTTCTTTGTATGATGGAGTGAGGAAGTGAGGTAGGCGTATGGTAGGACTTAGAGCAGTTTTAGGCGTGGGTAGTTATTGAGGGAGCACATTTTGGCTTGATCTTGTTACCCACCTTGGCCTACCATTTGTTTTAGGAGCTGTTATGTATGTTTTCTCAGGTGAAGGGGCTTGGGTGGAGAAGAAGGGTAGACTTTCCCTCTTCTCTTCCCCCCTCTGGTGTTTGTTTAGGTGGATGGAAGTTTGGAGGGAAAGTGAGTGGTTGGATGCTGCTTTCCCTCATGTTTTGAATGGACATAAGGATTTTGTGCTAAAAGTGAACAGTGAGAAGCTGTCTTGATGTTTAAGAATAAGTGAGTAGACGGGAGCTTGCTGCTAATTTGCATAAGGTGAGCAGAGGTACCCTGCCCTGATGGATTGTTAAAGGATGTTTTTCATGGTTACCAATTGAAATGAAGTAATAAACAAAGTTATTGATGGAATAATTTATGTTTATGAATTCAATAAAGGTCATCAAAGGTTCATTTGGTATGCTGTCTTTCTACTGAAGTGGAGAGTGACAAATGTATATAGACATTTTAATCTAAAGCTAACTTTTTACTGTCCCTACTATGCAATCCAATAAATACATACACACATATATGGCCGAGACCATAAGACTGAAGCTATGAAACTTCGAAAACGTAATAAAAAAAATAAATGCCAATCTAATAACAAACAACATACATTTTTTTTTACATTTTTGCATGGGGTCAAGCCCCCATGCACCCCCTGTACCCCCTGATAAATAAATATACCAACTCCAAGATTGCACTACATTGAGGAAAATGATAAATTTCCCATTCTCCACTGTGTAGCAATCTCTGTTCAAAATGTTCAAAGTTTAAAAGCATCGATCTTATGGTCTCAGCCATATCTATATATATATATATATATATATATATATATATATATATATATATATATATATATATATATATATATACACACATATATATATATATATATATATATATATATATATATCTATATATATATATATATCATATATATATATACATATATACACACAGACACACACACACACACACACACACACACACACACACACACATATATATATATATATATATATATATACACACACACACACACACACACACACACACACACACACACACATATATATATATATATATATATATATATATAGATAGATAGATATAGATTAGATATAGATAGATATGTGTGTTTATATATATATATATATATATATATGTATATAAAATATTGAAACTTTACTCTGAGGTTAACTTTTTGCTGTCACTGTTGTGTGATCCATTATATAAATATAATATTGACATTTTACTCTGAAGTTAACTTTTTGCTGTCACTACTGTGTGATTCATTTGGGGAAGCATTTATCTTGTTGATGTTCTGCTGGAACTACTGCCTAGTGACTTTTACTGGTCTGACCCCCATAACACTTTGTTATTTGAAGTGTGCTGTGCTGTCTGACAAAGATAAGGAATTCATAGTAACGATTAATATTCTACTCGTAGCCTAGCATTGTAAAGCATGTTTCTGCTTCTCATCATTTAAATCATCTTCTTACTGATTTCAGAGAAAAAGAAAAAGCCGGCTGCCTGCAGCCTTGGAGAGTTAGTAAAAATAATGCCATTTCCTTTACTGTTAACATTTCACATAAATTGAATGTAAGGAACAGGAACCACCTTCAGAAACTGCTCGTACACGAGAGAATGAATAAAAATCCTTTATTCCACAAGTGCGGTTAAGCGCTTTCAACTGGATACACCAGTCTTCTTCAGAACCATTTAATAATGCACATAGCCTAGTATATATAGTCAGAGCAAGTCAAAAAGTCCGCCAAAACTTTTAAAGATATAGATCTCACTGAACACTTAATTAAAAACACATAGTGAAAACTGGATGTGTGATATTAAAAATCCATCTTATAAAAAACTAAACAATAAATATTTTATAAAAAATACATGTCATATAAAAATGTTGCATAACAACAATAATTACCAATAGCTGATAAGGCTTTACACAAAACCATTGTTGCTAAAATGTATTACAGATAATAATCTGACAACAAATGTGTATATATATATTGTAGTGGTACTGTCCTTATTAATTAATAATAATAATATCAGCTAAACCTTACTGGGAAAGTGCCAAGAAAGGTTTAATACTAATAAAATCATTCAATCCAGGGGATCTAGTGGCATCCAATAAAATCTGCCACTTGCTCTCCAATGCAGCTAACTGCATCTTCCAATTGCCCCCGAAAACTGAACTCTTAATATGATCTATAATGGCAAAACGAAATAAATGCTCTCCCCCACACTCATTAATATGCCTGTATAGAGCATTTTTGGTATCTTTTTTCTGAATACGATAGTAATGTTCATAGATACGTCTTTTTAAGAATCTTTCAGTTTTGCCAATATAGTACACTGGACATATCAAAGACGTTGCCAAGTAAATCACCTGATGGGGCAATTGGAAGATGCAGTTAGCTGCATTGGAGAGCAAGTGGCAGATTTTATTGGATGCCACTAGATCCTCTGGATTGAATGATTTTATTAGTATTAAACCTTTCTTGGCACTTTCCCAGTAAGGTTTAGCTGATATTATTATTATTAATTAATAAGGACAGTACCACTACAATATATATATACACATTTGTTGTCAGATTATTATCTGTAATACATTTTAGCAACAATGGTTTTGTGTAAAGCCTTATCAGCTATTGGTAATTAAGTATTGTTGTTATGCAACATTTTTATATGACATGTATTTTTTATAAAATATTTATTGTTTAGTTTTTTATAAGATGGATTTTTAATATCACACATCCAGTTTTCACTATGTGTTTTTAATTAAGTGTTCAGTGAGATCTATATCTTTAAAAGTTTTGGCGGACTTTTTGACTTGCTCTGACTATATATACTAGGCTATGTGCATTACTAAATGGTTCTGAAGAAGACTGGTGTATCCAGTTGAAAGCGCTTAACCGCACTTGTGGAATAAAGGATTTTTATTCATTCTCTCGTGTACGAGCAGTTTCTGAAGGTGGTTCCTGTTCCTTACATTCAATTTTAGTTGTTGGTTCATTTGGACGATTACCGGTTGTATTTCACATAAATTACCTTTTGGTCGATTTTATGGACAGTTTGGTGGAAGATAGATAGTGTTATTTTATATTCCTAAATGACGACTACAAGGAATATATTATTTATTTATTTATTTATTTTAATGTGTAGTGACTCACAATGTATTTAAAAGTACAGTGATGTACAAAGGAAAGAAACTGTTTTTGGGAAAACCTGCTGCTAACGTAACTGTAAAACAATGTTATCATAGAATGGGTTCACATTCCTACGTTTTCTATTTGTTTATATGTTTTGAACATTTTAGTGACACTAGCATGGAGTTCAGTGTTTTGGGATTAAATTCAATGTGTCTCTTTCATTGCTGTATTCTTACAGAGGACTATTTAGAAAATGAATAGTGTAGCACAATCAGAAAATGTCTGTCCCTAGTATTCATTAACAATCATGTAGGATTTGTTTGTAAATGTGATGATGATGATGATGAGCTGCAGTGCTGATCAAATATGTGTGCTGCTCATTGCACCTATATGGATGCAGGTGCCTTTCCATGACCAGCAATTGTGTTCACAGCCATGGAAAGGGACTTGCAAAGCAGCAGCACACAATGTAAAAACAAAGCAGTTTGCATACAGGCAATGCTCAGATATGAGCATGCACTGTAGCCCACATATATTAAGGGCAAGTACAGGGAAACAATACAGAATGAGGGGAAGTAAAATGTGGCAATTGTTATACTTAAAATGTGTTATAATGATTTAGTAATGTTGGAGTGGGGAAATGTTTAAAGTGTACTCATATCCCGCAGGCAAATGTGATGAAAGTATATAAGAATGCATTTTGAATATAAAACCTGCAACTCTGATGTAATGATAGTTAGTGTGAATGCCAATACTACAGTTACACACATAAATTGTAGGGGACATGCTGAGAAATGACGTGGATAAGGATGTAAAGGTGCATTGCAGCAAGGTGGAGTGAAGATGTGAGATGTACGATAACAGTTTGCAAGGATGGATGAATGCAAAGAATGCAGTCATAGCATATAAGAATGTGTATACAGGGAATTGATGTATGAAAGCTGGAAGCACTGATGTATTATTCATCTCACCACGTATACACAACAACAAAAAGACCTTACAGCTTTTACATTAGGTAGCTCAGAAATGGACATGTTTATGCAAAGTATTGATAGTGGCACCAATGGGAAAGGGTTTCATCACCTAAGAACATGTAACTGACAGGCAAATGTATGTCTATGTAAATAATACATGCCAATCTAATAACAAACAACATACATAACTGACCAATATCAAGACTGAGAGGATGAAATGTCAGCAGTCCAGTTTTGCCATAACAATTTGGAAACATGTCTGACATACTAATACATGCTCACATACAATTACAGGGGACAGTAACAGAACAGCAATTCAACATTAGCAACACAATTGAAAGTGTTGTACCAGAGGACCAATCATATCTCCTAATGATTTCTCTACATTTCATACAGTCAGACATGTTTATGGAATCACACCTCTGCCATTAAGCTGTGTATTGTGATGGAGACAATAGCAGTATTAAACACATGTCTAGAGGATGATATGCAATGTAGCATATAATTATCTTGTGAAAAGTTCATGCATATGAGCAAGAAATGACCTAAGAAACATTTGCATCATGTCCTTTCAGAATACATGCCCAAACAAATATCAGAGAGATGCATAGCAATCATGGGTCTCACAGATATAAGCATTTCAGTCACATAAAAAAGGACACTCTTGAAGGGCATACAGCACTATCACACCATATATGGTGTAATGATGACCTACCTGGTATGAAAATGTGTGGAAAAGTTGGCCTGTGGGTGTGTGTAAGCCACTATAGTCTGACATATTTGTCTGACTGATGCATGTTATCAAATTCAGTATGCATTGTGTGCTGCTATTATACAAGGTGCTCTCCAGATCCCTGTAGTGACTGCATGTGCCACAACAGATAACAATGTAGGCTATCACAAATAATTGAACTGAATGCGTGTGTCAACACAAGAGGAATGGATATTATATGAGCAATTAGATTTACTCAGAATGCCAAAACAAGCTACACATTACTCTCCACACAACACTTAGCATCACAATATGACTGATTTTCTTTGACCAGGAAGCTGTTTCTATCATGTAGAACACACACCATTCCAAAAGTGAACATCATATTTCTTTGTACATATGCTATAAATACCAACATTCAATCTACGTGCCACAAGAGGACTCACAACACAACATGCCATGAATAATCACTTCAATGCCATACAATCACTATCTGTGATGATATATCACCATTCAACATAAAAATGGATAACAATAACTAGATACAATGGTGTTTAAGTAACTGCAGTACATTCATATAATATTGCCCGTCAGGAATTGAACAGCAAGCTATGCAACTCTATTGACTAATGACATCTGGATGAACCACAAGTGCCACATTGGAAGTCTTACAGATAGTATGACAATCCAACTATGTTAAATTATTATATCATCTGTATGTGTGCTAAACAATCTCTGAGATGCAAGGGATCATGGAGATCTGTCATGATGTAAGCAGACACATTATCACTGTAGTACATCATGTTAGTCATGCATTACTGTATAAGGCCCAGAAATACTAATATGCAATGTTATTGGATGTTGAACACAGGAGCATCTGACAGCAGACAAATACACAAATATTTTCCAGGATGAATGCAAATGCAACTACAAGTATGATATATGAGGTTATGTGAAGGCATTACATCTTGTTCTTCCTGCAATGGATATGTATGCCTGTGAGTGCTGTAGTACGTCAGCAACAGACAGCATGTTGTCTCATTCCCCATTGTCAGAGAATCACACTTCCTACATATGTTATGGAAGTAACATGGAAGCAAATGCATTATTTCTCTAAATAAAAGCATTGTCATGCAACAAATTGTCATCGTATTTAGTAAAAGGGGTCAACATCTATACATGTACAAACCCAATGTGCATGACAACAGTATTAGTGAAATGCACAGTCAGAATAACACTGATATGATGTACTCTGAGCAGTAATGGATGGATTTCAAATAACAACCCAAGATCGCAAGCTAAACACCTTGCCTGAATCACAAGTGCCACACAACCATGCTGAGGTACAACTAAGTCAATGCACACTGTAACGGATAACATAGCTACTGTCTATAAGCTGGACATGTATGCTAAAAAGTGTTTGAAGTGCACAATAACACTGTACAGCTACAGAGCGTATATGTCTTAGCAGAATAATATACACAATATATGGGTGAAAGACATACCCATAGCTAGACTCCAGTATCCTAGATATGTAACTACACAATGTACAAAGCACACTATCAAAGTCATGCTGCACAGGAGAATGCATACTTGAAATATGACATGCTGTAGGTATATTAGCAGTATAAAAATCATTGTGTGGACAAAATGCTATTTTCCTTGGTGATACTAGGATTTGCTAGTGCAAACGGAATAGAACCACATACCTATCCACTTACACCATCTATAGGGTATGTTATCAGCAGCCAATCTTTACAGGTGAATAATGAATACACTTGATCCATATATTATCTATACAGGGATGATGTCAGCAATGTATTGCCAATGAGATTTATCTGATAGAATTAGTTTTACAGCCAGCCAGGGCTTGTAAAAGTTGCCTCCACAGATGTGTGTAAAAATCATGACTGCATTGGCAGTCAGATTTGCAGAAGTTAAGTACTGCTGTAGTCAAACATTCTATCTAGCTACTTACATATTATTGATAATAGTGTCAGGCATGCAAACGCCACAGGAGACATCTGACATTGAAATAGCTTCACTTCACTTGCAAAACAATGACATCATCAGTGTATTGAACCAGCGATGAAGGCAGTCAGTACAAAGTTTTGTGTGCTCGTTTTGTGCAACATCTGCCATTTGAAAAATGGAAATATCCCCTCTCCCCACTTCAATGATTGCAACAACGATTGCATCACTTTCCCTCTGAAAACATTAAATGGCTATCTTTCAAGCCTTGACATTATTTTAAGCATTAATGTACAAATTTGTGGACATAGTATTGACAAATAAGCAAAAGTTCCTTTACATAATGCATAAAAATGTATAATCATTTATATCTGTAATTGTTTATATCCAGTGTTTAGGTTAAAAGAGGGCATGCTCACCTAACTGTAAACAGCTACACACATACACACACACAAACACACATGCACAATTTTACCATGTTGGGTATTGAAACTCCTACTTATCAAGTTCTACAACCTAGAGAGCACTATACTAGTTACAAGCAGAAACATAGCTGTTTCAATTAGTAGCCTGGGCTGGTGCTATGAACCAGTGCACCACCCCCTCAACTCTTCAAGCGAAGAGCAAACTACTGGCATACCAACCAGGTGTCCAGAAGAATCACACACACACACACACACACACACACACACACACACACACACACACACACACACACACACACAAACCCTCCAGCTCCAACCATTCAGGTCCCATTTCTGGGCCCTACCTCCAACCATCTCTTAACATAGTTTATTAAAAAGAAAGAAAAAAATTTCTACTTTTAATCTGTAGCAAACAGTTGCTATGATTTACACCTGCCTGCATGGAACACTTCAGTGCTCATGTTTTACTTTAAAAATCTTTTTAAGCTCATGGTTTAGAGTAATCTCCTCTGTAGCTGTAGAGAACAAAAAGAAGTTAAATATAAATGAGACTATAATGAGTGACTGAGTGAATCTGGCTAGATAATTATTTCCATATCATAGATAGATTGTGGGGCAATATACTTAAACAACTGGGGTGTTTCCAGTCCGAAATTCAGCCTCCCATTGGTTTAGGAGGTCCTGCTTGCACTTTTTTAGGTCACTGTAGTGATGATAGCATTTTTCCTGTTGCATGGAATGCCAGTTGCAGTGGAGGCAGCCTTTGCAAAGCTAGTCCAAGTCCCAGCCTTATAATGAGACTCAGTATACTCTCCCCCTGCAGCAGTCATTGGCTGTAGTAATTTATGAGAAGTGCCAGAATTACCCTGGAGGCCTCAACACCCCTCTAAATTTAGCACCATTCTCTCCCTTGCCAGCCATATCTGCTTTGAACTGGCATCTAATTTAGGCCTTGCATGTTATTCGTACCAACTGTATATGCACAATTGTAAACAGATGGACCCTCCCCAGGCAAACACAGTTGCACTAATTACAGCAGATAACAGTAAAGGTATGAAACATGGCATTGAGCTGTGCCATATATGATGCTCTACTGATTATCACCTATTCAAGTGGTTAACAATGGACTGCTTACTGGCATGGCTTTTAATGGTTGCACTTTTGGAGGTAAAAATGTCTGTCATCTTATCAGTCTGGGGCTTACCCAATGTTAAAATATTATTGTAACTGCTGGGAATTAAACCCATGGAATACAGGAGGCAAAAACTGCAACTTAATGCATTATCTGACATTGGCACAGTATGCCCTATGGAAATTTGACATTTACTAATACCTGAATGAATGAAGTTACACTTCAGAGAGGCCTATATGTGTGTGTCACTGTAATCTGTCTTGGAATGCATTCCTATATAAACATAATTCTTACTGCAAGTAATATGGTTCACATGGATGTAGTTGAATGAGATGATCAATACAGGTCGGTTTATGTTACATACATACGTCAGATGACATAAGGCACCTAAACACATAGTATATATATGTACATGAAACATTAATCATATATGCTCATTTTCATTATGCAAAGCTTACTTATAAAACTGTTCCTTGCAGGCAATTTAGCATTATCAATTTTCTTTACTCTTACAGTCCTACTCAAAAATTTCTGATTAATATGCTTCTTACACCCTTTTTAAAAAGTTGGATTCAAACCCATAATAGGCTATTATTTATCAAAAGTTATTCTTCTTACACCTTGTGCCACAGAGACAACTCTATGACAAGTTGAATTTCTCCTCTCAGTATTGTCCAGAGTGCTGAAGACAGTGCACTGTTGCCAAGCATGTTTCAGCTACCTAAGGTGGCCTATACTAAAATTTTCACTTTTTTTCCATAGGTAGAGAACCATGTTTGTACGCTGTCAAGTGGAAAGCAAATGTACTTTAAAATGGAAAAAAAATGGAAAAGTAAATATCGTGATTTATGGCAAAGTGTTCTGTAAATTGGATTTAAACAATGCTTTCACATGCCTTGTTTCTCTCCATTTACTTCATGTACACCTTACAGCACAGAATTTTACATCTGTCAAGTTCATTTACTGAAGAAAGTACTCCCCTTGTTGTAGTGGTCCACACAACAATGTCAAGCTGGTTTGAGCTACCTAAGGCAGCCTAAACTAAATGTTTTACTTTTTTTATTTAGCTAGTGCTCCCTGTTTGTATAATGCCACATAGAGAACAATTGTACCTTAAAATGGATTACAATTGAAAAGTAAATATGAATTATGGCAAGGTGTTCTGTAAACAAAATTCAAACAATGCTTCATGTACCTTATTTATGTCAATTCACATCAGTTACACTTTGTGTCACAGAGAATGTTACCAGGCAAGCATATTTTCATGAATGATTACTCTTTTTGAGATACCTAAGTCAACCTAAACTGAATTTGTCACTCATTTTGTTATGGAGTAAACCATGCTTGTACAATGTCAAGCAAAAAGCAAATATAAAAGACATTAGAAGGGTAATATATGCTAACAAAATTACTGATAATGAATGAAATGCAATGCATGGGTATATCTAGCAAGGAGTGGAGAAAGAAGTGCATTCAAGTGAACAACTCTTCCTTCACACATCTCCTTGCAACAATAGATATGTACTTTTTGTAGGACATTACCAGAAATGCAGTTAATGACATATTATGCTAAAGTGGGCATACTAATGATCACATGTTCTTAGCAATAGTGACAACAGCTGATTTTTAAACAACAAAATGGTATCACAAAATGTGATGACATATATATTCAGACAATTCTCTGTAAAAGTATCATGTAAGTGAATTCGAACCTTGCATCAGATATACTTCATCTATAAGCTTACTGCACTTATATATTGTGTGAATCCGAACCATATATCACATATACTTCATCTATAACTTCATGTCACATTGAAAGTGCAATAGAAACAAGTTATGAAAGTTATCCCTTTGTATTTGACTGTGAATGTATGAATGATTGTGATATTGCATACACTTAATATAGACGTACTCACATGATATTAAACAAAGACTGCAATCACTGTAGGTGTATCACTTTCTTTTGGTCTGGTGCATCCTTTGGTTATATATTCTTTCATAATAGCAACTCTATATCTGTTTTCATGTCACGTGTTATCTTTAGCAATGGTATAATATGAACAACCTTTCCTACTGATGGCCAGTAACTGTGATCATTTAAGCCAACATTTTAATGTTAGGACTGTTGTTCCTCTACATCAATCAATGTCCTTGCAGCCTTTTTTTAAGTTTCTACTCCATGACACACCCTTAATTGGTGTATAGCAAAAAGGAGAAAATGTGAAAGCTGATTGTACCTGCAGTCAGTGTAATCATAGATACCTGCAAGCCATTAACAGGAATCATTTCTCAATGCTGATCCTTGGATTGCTATGGTATGTGTATGTAATTATGTAGGCCCTTACACCATGTCCACATTCCCTACACTTAGGGTGTTTTTTGGTATTCAGGAATGCTGATGATTTGACACCTCATTCTCATGACCTGAGAATGGGCCAATATTTTTTAATAATCTTCTCGATCTGATCAATTGGGCATAGAATCCTTAAGATAAAAAATATTGGCCCATTCTCAGACTTCAGGAAGATCTTAAGGATTCTATGCCCAGTTTCCCCTCTTTTGTTAGGAAAAGGGGCAGGAATTTGAAAGAACTTTTAGAAATTAGGTTAGAGGATCCACAGAATCAGAATAGAAAGAAATTAGGCACTTATCCACGTGGGATGTGCAAGCAATGCCACGCTATGCTGAATTTGGGGTCCTTCTACCTTCCCTAGAGAAGATTCAAGTTCCACACTAACAAACATTTTAATTGTGGATCTAAGGGGGTAGTCTATCTTGGATGCTGTGGCACGTGCCATGGTTTTTACATTGGGAAAACTGAAAGGGTGTTTAGGAGAAGGGTTTATGAACACTTCAATGACATCAATGTAAGGAAGGAAAGTAATGCCTTTTATAAACACTCTTTGACATGTAAGGACATGAACATAAAGTTTATGGTTTTGGAACAGGTACAACCTGATATAAGAGGGGGCAGTTGGGAGTCAAAATTAGAATACCGTGAGCTATTTTGGCAGCTCCATTTAGACGCTACTAGATACCCAGGTCTGAATGACACCCTTAACATTAGTAGTGTTCTGAAATTGAGGCAAGCCCGTTTATAACACAGTTTGGTACAACATGACATTTATTGTTTTACTCATTTTTGAATTTACAAAATCTTATAATAAGATATATGGAATGTCATGTTATATACTTGAAACTTAGGAAAGAAATATTTTACAATGCTATTCAGTAACTCTAGGTTTCAATTTGGAGTTTTGATTTTACCCCCGAGGGTAAAAGGGCTCACTGCATTTATTTGTGATTAAAAATATTTTGCAGAATTGTTTTTTGCCACATTTTAACAGTTTGATTTGATTTTATGTTTAATATGGTATCTAGTTGCCAAGATTTTTAGAAAATGAATTATTTTTAATGATAATGAGAATGCATTTTAGAATTTCCTTATATGGTGATTTTCCTGTTGGGAAAGGTTCACAGGAAGTCATGTGATGATTGCAGAAGTATTTAATGTGAATGAACTTCCAGCAATGTTTTTTGCCTTGAAAAAGCTCGCAAGTGGTCGAGTGAAAGCGCTTGGAAGATATTGTGGATTTTTACTTTGCCTTGTTGTATTAAAGGATCTTTTTGGAGACCTAGCAGCTGTTTGATTTCTTCATCTGCTTATTTTGAAAGCCTTTGTTTACGTGCTTCCGGGTCCTGTCATGCCAAGTGGTTTTTATTCTTGGTTGGATTTTGCTTTTAGTTTTGGTAATACTGCTAGTAAAACAAGTCTTTGAACAATTGATTTATTTTCTACAGTGCTATATTGTCAAGGTATATTGTTATTTCTTTTGTAGTGCTTTTAGTTTAACATTAAAAGCTGAAGTGCAATTCCTGCTAAAGAGCATTTGTATAATTTGAGATGTATTTACTTTTCTCCCTTCCTTTTGCCATAGCCATGACTGCATTTCTACTGTTGTGCTACAAAATGCTACATGACCAATTTATTATTAATTATTTTATTCTGCATGTCCTGTTTTCACAATTATAGTAGATTATAATATTATTAAGTATGTAGTTAGGTCTGACATTTTTATCTGTTTTAGCAAGGAAACATGGCAGCTGCAACATTTTGTTTACTTTTCTAATGCTACATTTATATTGTTAATGCAGCAATGTATTACAAATGTTATATCTGTGTTACATCCATTCCAGAAGTGATATTAGATCTGCACTGATATTTGATGTTTTAAATATACTGTTTTTTATTGGGGTGGGTGGTGGAGGAAATGGGGAGGTTGGTAGGGGTTATCTCAGAAGGGGAATTGAGCAGGGTGTGGGGATGTTGGGAGATAGGGATTGTGGTTGACTGGGGGTTGGTGGGGGGAATTGGGGAGATTGTGAGGGCTTTGGAGAGCTAACTCATGTGTAGTCATGTGTGACCACAACACAGAAAATGTCTGTGTCCATGTTGGTTGCATACAGTCGCACCCAAATGAGCTGACAGCCAACCTATATGTTCATTATACATGTAATTATGTGTGTCTATTTTCTGTTTCTTCGAATGCAGGGATATGGCACCTAAGAACATATTTGTACCCTGTAAGCCACCTTATATTGATGCAGAAAATGAGGTAATTGATCCAGGCCTTATGTTGTCATGGTGTTTTTATGTTAGAGAGAGAGGTAGAGGTGACCAGTCTACCTTAGATAATAATATGGCAGTAGGTGATCAATGACCTTAATGCAGTTGGAGGCCATGGGAGATCCTAATCCCAAAGTGGTAATGCCAAACTGAAAGTACTTCTGACATAGGAAATCAAAACCATGAAAATCTAAAGGTATTACTGCTCAATGCTAGAAGTCTAAATAAAAAAACTCCACTCCCTAGAAGCTCTCTTCAACCTAGAGAATGCAGACATCTGTGCAGTCACTGAGACATGGTTTATAGCAGTGAAAGCACACCAACAGTCCAGGGTTATAATGCCTTCCACACATTTAGACCAACTACTAGTGAGGAAATATTTGTATGCTGTGCAATTTTGTAAACAACGGTACGGCAACTAAGTCCAAGAAAGTCGTTGTTCCACTGTATTCAGCATTCATCAGACCTATCACTGAATACAATGCCCCCTTTGGTATGTCCCTACCCAGGCATATCAATCAATTGGAATATCCACAGAGGTTCCTCACAAAAAGAATACAGGGAATAAGTAAAATGTCCTATGCTGACTGCCTTAAGGCCCTATCCCTGTATTCTGTCTTCTACAGGCTTTTGAGGGGAAATCTATGCCTGGCATACAGGGCATTGTCAGACCACACTCTGATGGACCTCCTGCCTATCCACAAAACAGACAGCACCAGAATTACCCATTCTAAAGACTTAAACCTTGTCTGTGATATAAATAGGACCTGCTGGAGAGATAGGTATGTATCCCAGAGACTACCCCATCTATGGAACAGGCTCCCCATCCAAGTGAAGCAGAGTTCCGCCTCTAACCCAATTCAAGTGCAACTTGGATAATTGGATGGGGAACAGGAAAGTCATCCCTGCTTTGGCACCTATGTCTCTAATGGACACAGCAACCTGCAAATGGGCTCATGTCCCAGGCTCCTGCTTGTAAACATATCATCTCCCAAGTCCTTGCTTATACTTATCAAGGGTGTCTGCACTTGTCAGATTTTAGGATGCATGTCTAGGCTTACAATGACCCTTATGGTCATTAGCCTAGAAAACACCTATGAACCTATAAGACACTAGGCAACTGACACAATTACTCTGCCTTCTGTAGGGCCACTGCTATTGCTCAGGAGCAGGTGACTAGATAGAATAGTCCTGCTACAGAACCACCACTAACTGAAACTGAGGAGTTCCTGTCCACTGTCAGAGATCAAAATAGCTCATCAGAGGGTTCCACCAGAATCCTTGACATTGGTTCAGATGTGGACGACAGATACAATGTGTGTCACAAAATGACATTCCAGTTATGCAAGAAGCAAAAAGTGCAATTGTTATATTCTTATATGGATCCCTATCTGCTGATCAAGTTTTAAGAAACTTGAAATTCATACCGACGAGATGATATGATCAAATTTCCAAAAACTGAAGCTTTTGAATGAAGATCACAATACAGTGAAGATCAGGAAATTTACCATTTTCCTCAATGTAGGGCAATTTTGGACTAGGTATATATAATTAGCAAGGGATATTTTTTTTTTAATGTTGAAGTTTTCAGAAACTTGATCACATCATCTTACAGATATGAATTTCGAGTTTCTAAAAACTCAATCAACTGACATAGCTCCATATTTGCATATGTGTTGGATGTTTTATATATATAAAGCCATCTCTAACTGTGTAAGTTAAATTACAGTCATACAAAAAGAGTGGACTTTGCTATGGGTTAGGGGGCAGCCAGATTTCATTAACTTTGTTATGAGAACCTTTTTAATCTGCACTTGTGAAGAGGACTGCTTTCTTTTTCTTGTTTCATTTGCATCATGATACTTAGCAGACCTCTTTCTTTTCCATTCCTCTCATACAGGCAGTTCAGGATTGCAGGCTGTCAGCCCACCTGCACGTGGTAAGTATACATTTTGTTTATTGCTAATACTTCTTGCAAGGTAGATTCAGGTCTATATGACAGTTTTTGTAGATTTAGTATCTGTTATGAAGTTTAACAAACGATAATTATATGGGAAATATATGATGAGTTTTATTCTCCCTTTTTTCTGTTTGCTGTGTTTATTGGTTGTTATCTTAGACAATCCTGATATTGGCACTGTGGGACTCCTACCATCTGATGTGGAAGTATCAGTAACCTTTGATGATGATTGTGGTGATGAACAGGCACAGTCTTGGGGCACAGAGGGTCACTCTGATGATGAGGTTGTGACTCCCACATCTCCTGCCCATGTGTCAGACACAGTCAGTATGCCTATATATATCCAGGACACAGAGACCTCTGATATAGGAGAGGCTGAGGTTTACATAGTTGATTAGGCTAGTGTGGTTACTCCGGCTGCAGAGTTGGTTGCCCCTCCCAGTAGCCATCGTGAAGTCATGGTGCCACAGAGGAGGGCTGGCAGTGGTGCTTGGAGGCCTGTTGTCCACTTTCTTCCTGAAGCTGGTGTGTTATTAGGTGCCACCTGACATATGAGTAGGGCCATAGTGGAGGCTCAGGTACATCCCACCCATGCCTCAGAAGAGATAGTGCAACTACTGAATGTCATGCATTCTGAAATGAGTGACTCCCTGAACCATGTGGGCAACATCTGAGAAAGGATGAACAATAAACTGGGTAGGCCAGTTTTGGTGATGGAACATCTGCTGGGGGAGGATGTGCATCCATGTGGCTGAAGAGTTGCTCCATCTTCTGGTGGTAGTAGACAAGGGCATGAATGATCCTACTCCCTCAGTGACTCTGCATCCACTGCTCTGTCAGTGATTGCAGTGTCCACACCCACAGGGTCATGGTTCTGGACACACTCCTGATGAGAGCTCATCCAGTAGACATTGCTCATGTTTAAGTAGTACCCCAACTTCTAGGCAGAGCTGTGTTAATACCAGTGCAACTCATAACAGTTGTGGTTCTCATGGTCAGGGATGATAACACCAAACTGCGTAATCTTCCATATATGGTTCACATCTGTCCAAGATGCCATATAAAAGTGCTAGCACAGTACTTGATTCTGTCCAAGCAGACCACACACATAGAAAAAAAAATCACATGCCTATCCATGCCACTTTGCACACATACAAACAAGAAAACTGAGTAAGATCCGGAACTGGAGGTAAAAACTCATTAAAATAAAATAAAAAATGACCAGTATGTCTGGAGCCTTAAACTCCAAGCAAAAGAACAATTTATTACACCAAACAACATGGTCAAGTGCTTTCATCTCACACTTAAGAAATTATCGGAACCATGAGTAAAACCTAGTACTGAACTTTTAAAATGAATGAAAAGGAGGACACACCCTAGGTAGCAATCAATTCAGTGTAAAGATTGCTAACAACAGGAAAAGAATTAAAGGAATAGCCTTGAAAAAACATACAAAATATAAAAAGTATATAGAGTGTATTCTATCTATGCAGATTAAAAACATAAGGGGAAAATACAACAAGTGTAGACCAAGAGTGTACTGGAAATAGAAATATTGTCATTAAGGCCAGGCCAGTGAACTTAAAAGAAGGGCTTGCAAACTGTGACTTGAATAGTTCCACCACCTAATTTTTAAGACTAGCATGTAGCATATGAAAATTTTGTTGAGTTTAGTATTTTATATATAAAATATGTTATATAAGTATTAAATGTATGTACATGTCTGCAAGCATGCACTCACACACACACACACACACACACACACACATACACACACATGCACATACACACACACACACACACACACACACACACACACACACACACATATATACACATACTTTGAATGAAAATGAAAAAAAATGCATAGAATGCAAGGCATTACAATTCCCCCATGCCTCTTTAATGTCCCTGGTTTTACTGAATAATATTGTACTGTCCCTCACAGAATGATTAATTTGCTATAAATCACTGACAATTAAAGAAGGAAGTCAAGAATGCTAGACAAAATGGTTTCATTTTTCTTATTGTTTAAGGAATGCTGGACTGGCTGTTGCAGTCAGAAGATGATAGGATGTACAATCTCTTTCTCTCACTCACTCTCTCCCACACGCTCAGAGGCACATGCACCACACACACACGCACACACACACACACACACACACACACACACACACACACACACACACACACACACACACACACACACACACACATATGCATTTCTTTTTTTCTTTATTATTATTTTTTTAATTTTACACTTGCTTACCAGCAAAGCAATTTAGCAAGTAAAAAAAAATGTCCATTTTCTTTTTCTTCTGGCCGAGCTTCACAGCATTTTAATATGCTGCCACTAAATGGCAGAGTTGTTGTTTTATTGTGCATTGCCTATACATTAATACCCAAATGGATCAAGCTATGTAGGAAACTAGAAAATTATGTAAACAAACTCTGATCTAAGTGCTGAGGACATTATGTTAATAAAGGTCCGTAATGATTGTTTGTGGTAGGTAGGGCAGATAACATGGTGGAATTGTTACTCAAATGAATGTTCATTTTATTTGCTTATTGCCAAGGATATTTTGTGGTAAAATATCACTATATTGTTTCATTTTTGGATTTAAAGACAGATTTTGTAGTTATATGTCTGACTAAGACTGCTACATTAATTTGCGTTGCAGGTTTCCTCTACCCTTCTCTTCCATTACTCTGTTTTGCTTTCAGTTGAACAATATCATTTTAAAACAAATTGAAAAGATATATTAAGGACAACATCAAACAACTGACTAAGAACTTAAAAAATATTAGGACTACTATGGCAGCCATGAATTTAGGTTAGCATCTGAAGCTAAGAACAGCTTTAAATTCTTCTTTGTTTACATTCGAAAACTAAGAAACAGCACCCAACATTACTCTGCGTTTATTCAAAATGGCACTACCTACTCTGACCAAATAAACTTTGGTAACATAAACAGAAAATGGAAAGCTCAAGCAGTTGAGTCTGAGCCAAGTACAAGTAAAATGTATCAAAACAGCATGAACTGGCACAAAGAAACACAAAGAACTATATATTAAGATAAAATACAACACAACAAACGTTTGCAAATATGCTTTTTCAAGTTTCTCAGCAGTGAGTAATGCAACATAACTTAAATAGGGTGACTTAATGAATATGTAATTAGTATCAGCATTTCACTTGCTGAAAATGTTAACTAAATTGAAAAACAACATTTAAAATAGCAATCTAATTAGCTTAGTTGCTTCATTTTCAGTACAGGTTTTATACTGTTCTCTTCATTTAGCCCAGGATGTTTATTTGCTCTTAAAACATGAATTTATTTATACTCCACATTTTCCATTTTAGTGACTGTATCACCTTCTCTTAGACTCTCAGGTATATCATGTAGCATCATAAACTTAAAATGATCTGTTTTATCTGTTTCACTAATATGTCTATAAAGTGCATTGGTAGTCACTTTCCTTCTAATCTCAAAGAAATGGCCACATATATGTTCCTTGAGTTTGTATAGTTTCCCCACATGGAATGCCGGACAAAGCATGCAGACAGCAATATAAACTACATTTTTTAGTTACAAATTGCCAAAATACTACTTTTGTATTTATATACAAAGATCTGGTGTAAACACATATTTCTCTTATATTTGAATCTGCAGTAGCTGTAATCACTGCAACAAAAGTTATATTTTCTTTTACTGAATCTCAGATTATTATTTTTCTGCTCTTCATAGGAGAGTTTTTGTTTTAAATTCATAGATCTCTTAAAGCTAAAAAAAATGGTTTATCACTATAAAAGTCCTTAAACCTTCTATACCATTTTAAATATGCCATTGCCTCTGTTTGATTTCCTTAACCCAGTCAGTACGACTACATGGGGTGGGTTGACATACTGGTTAAGGTGTTTGCCTCGCAAACAGGTTGGCATATGTGTTAGCCACTGGTGTGCCCATAGCTACACCTTGTTTCGGGAGGAAGAGTATATCTTAGAATAAAAATTATTTATTGGTTAAAACAATATATAAAGGTTTACAAAGTATATCTATTTTACTCGTAGAAAAATCCATATGCATGCTCAGATGTTTCCAAATCAGTTCTACATGAACATCATTGTGAATAACTGGGAATAAGGAATTTACATCAAGAGCTATGAACATATAGTCCACATGTTTGCATTCCTTAAACAAGCCAATCATGCAGTTGGGTTATAAAATCATTACTATTCCATATATGATTAGGTGAGAATTTAAGAACCCCTTTAAGTAAAGACTCTTGATAACAAGATAAAGGTTCCATTATCCATCCTCTTAGAGAGACTGTTGGTCATACAGGTGATTTCTCCCAATCCTTATGTACTTTTTGGAGACAGTAATATATGGGAGAACTGGGTGCAGAGCATAAAAATAATTAATTATGTTCAATGTAAGATACTTGTCCATATACATACACATGACTATTTACCTGTCTTATATTATTAAGTTCAACACTTATAATAACTCTCTATGTAGTCTCATCTAATACTAAAGTTTCAGCACATTTTAATCATATATATACACATTATGAAAAAGATGCAACACATCATTTTAAGTTTATGTTGCAACAGGATATACCCGAGAATCTAGGAGGAGGAGGTAATATGCTCACTAAAATGGAAAATGTGGAATATAAATGGATTATTGTTTTAAGAGCAGATAAACATCTTGGGTTAAAAGGAGTGAATAGTATAAAACCCACACTGAAAAAGAAGCAACTAAGATAATTAGATTGCTATTTTAAATTATATTTTTTATTTTTATTTAAATTTTCAACCAGTGGAATGCTGGTACTAATTATCTATTCATTAAGTCACACTATTTAAGTTATGTACTTGTACTGTCTGTTGAACAACTTCAAAAAGCATATTTGCCAAGGCTTGTTTTATTGTATTTTGTATTAATAGATAGCAATTTGAGTTTCCTTGAGACATTTTTGTTCTTATGAAACATTGCCAACATTCAAGCAAGAAAATTCAGTGTAAACTTCACCCCAGAGACAATTATCCAAAGTTCACTTATCCCTGCAGATCTCAGACCCTCGTCATCATTAAAGATCATGTATTAATGGTAGTCTCCAAGACTGAAAGTACTTCCTCCTTGAGACTTAATAATATACTTGAGTGTTTAATAAGCAGTACTAAACATGCCTATTGCCTATTTTACCTGAGTTTAGCCACTAAGTTTGTTCCTCGGGGTTTGGCACACAGTGGTAGTGATGCCACTCCACACGGGTGGCCTAACCACTGACCTTGGAATTTACAGGCTTATCAGCCTGATATGTTTTATTTGAAAAACCATGGAACATGCTATAACTAGGTTTATAAATTATGACATTAAAAATCTAATCAGGCTACTCCCACACCAGTTTGGCTTTGTTAAGGGTAGATCTTATCTAAATGAATCTGGTTAATTTCTTTAAAGAGTAAAACAAGCTGTTGACAGTTGTTTTGCTGTCCACATGACATATCTTAATCTGTCCATGGTGTTTGATACCATACACCCTGCTAGCATACTTATCAAGACACATCCCTGTATGGTAGGATGGATAGAAAACTGGCTAAAGGACAGAATAAAAATAGTGCAGCCAGCAAGTGCCTCATCAAAGAATACAAAGACAATCAATGGTGTCTCACAGGGCTCCATCCAGAGGCCTGTTTTGTTTGACATTCACGTTTCTGAATGCTGCACCACAAACCAAGTCTTCTGGCTAACTAAGTTTGTGGATAACTGTAAACATGGTGTCACTGTCAAGACATCCTCTGACACCCAAGCCCTACAGCAAGAACTTACACTTGTAAATACCTGGTGTGCTAAAGATGGACTTAAATTACATCCTAAAAAGTGTAATATTATCACATTTGGTAAACCATCCCACTTTCCCCAGCATACAACATAGACAATGCCCCACTCAGAAATGCAAATATTGTTAGAGACCTTGGAACATGGGTTGATAATTGCCTCTTCTTTAATCATCATGTAACAACAGTAGCTGAAAGTCCCTCCACTTAATGCAAATAATTGCTAAAGGGATAATATCCAGATCTAGACAAGTAAATATGCAATTATATCCAGCATTAATTAGGCTAATTACTGAAACAATCCCACCCCTGGGATGTAACTTGCCAGACCAAAGCAACTAGAAAGGCTACCACGGATCCTTAAACAAAGAAAAGTTGTAGCACTTTCCTTTTACCTAGTAACTTAGAGATTCCAGAAAGGAGATATGTGCCTTGCCTTCCAAGCAATTAGGGATCCAGTAGTCCTAGATCTTTGTATCTCTGTAAATTGAATAGACCCACAAATACCAGAACAAAGGTTCTAAATCTTTATGAGCAGATGAATAAAGCAATATAAAAATGGACATTGGAGTGGTGCAGTGGTTAGCATTGTTGCCTCACAAAAAACAGGTTCTCTGGTTTGATTCCTGGCTGCAGTGCCTTCTGTGCAGAGTCTGCATGTCCTCCCTGTGTTTGTGTGGGTTTCCTCAAGGTGCACCAGTTTCCTCCCATGTTACAAAGACATGCGCCTGGAGTGTTTCTCCCTGGGCTTGTGCTGAAAATTGGCTTGTTCCAAGTTGAGCATTCCCAGTAAACAAATGTTAAATAAAAAGATATAGGCTCATCACACAGTACCTTCCACACATCTGGAATAGACTCCCAGTGTAAGTTAAACAGTGTAATACATTATCTTCATTCAAATGGGAACTAGATGATAGGATGAGTAATCACAAATTTACTCTGTCAATGCTACACTGGGACACACAGGGCACATACCCTACCCCCCCCCCCAGCCCTGAGAAGCCCAGTGAGTGCCTCAGTCCCTGGCATAGGAAAAAAATCTCTCTTTAGCCATGATGACACCTGCCCACTGGTACATGGCACTGTAGTCCACTTCAGTCCAAGGTGTGTGTGTGTGTGTGTGTGTGTGTGTGTGTGTGTGTGTTTGTCTTTACTTTGCCTTTTTCCATCATTGCCTTAGAACTGAGATCATCAAGACATGAGATCAGTCAGAATAGAGACCATCAAATTCTCTGATTGCTTATACCAGAAACAGGATATCAGAGAGAATCAGGAACTCAGAAAATATAAGTCCTTGGAAAACAGTTTCATGTCAAAGAAATAGTAAACCACCATGGATGAGGGCAGCCCAGTAGCAATGTCTAGTTAAATGACTTGAACAAAATCATACAGTAGACAGCTAGAGGAAGATAGATTTTAAACTCCATTCCCATTTACTATAGGCAGCAGCTCAGTAAGAGCCATAATCCGCTGCACTAGCTACGAGATATTTCATTAACTGCATTGTTTTAATGAATTACTGAAGATTACAGTCAGGCCTTAATTCCAGTTATCAGAGCGTCAAAGCTTTTGTTGTTCAGAAAATGCATATGGATGCAAAACCTCTTGTTCTTCTAAGTTTTTAAATGAATTAGAGAAGTCTGTCTCTTACCTGTCACTAATTTTGCAAAACATCTCTATTTTGTCTTATATTTATGCCTCATCCTTCATTATCTGGCCTGGTAGCTAAGACAGAAGACTAAAGCTCTGATCTGTTAATGAGCTAGTCCCTGTGCCAAGGGGACAGAGTTTAATTCTGTCACTTTATATGCCTACCAAGTGGATGTGTGTGCTGGCAGTCCTGGAAGCTATCACAACTCCCACATCTGGCATGCCTCAGAGCTGTACCAGGTATTTGCCAGGGGGGACATCCCATATGGCCACCTGCTGGGGGATGCTGGTTATGCACTGGAACCGTGGATGATGAATCCCATCAGAAATGCACACACAACCAGACATGAATGTCATAATGAGGCACACACAGAAACCAGAATCACCATAGAGCATGTGTTTGGGATGCTGAAATCATGGTTCAGTTGCTTGGACATATCTGGTAGAGCCTTGCAGTACTCTCCTGGCACGTGTGCCCACATCTTCATAGTATATGCCATGCTACATAATATGATCCTGCGGAAACAGTTGCAACAGAGACAGAATGGTGAAGGCCCTCACAGCCCACCACCATTGCCAAGGGCCCCACAAGCACAAAGGGTCTCAGACCACGAATACCCTGTGCCAGCCCCAGTAGGCAGATGGAGGCATGGCCAGTATGCCCATGCCTTGGCAAAAAGGGAACACACACTGACAGTGTAGGCACTTATGGACTGACATCCTTCTCCACCTGCACACACAGCAAACATGGATGGCACACACACAACCACCTGTAAATTGTCATGTATTGGTGGTCTACTGTGTGCATCCTACATAGGTAGCCCTCAACTATTGTACACACAACTGCCATTGGCACAAGGTAAGTCAATACCTGAACAGTAAATTAAGCTATCAGCATGTGTCCATACTGTATGTATAGGTTCATAGATACATAGGCAGGTACATGCCTAACTGCCCGAGGCCACTCATAACCATAGGAAAAAAGTGTCTGCTGTCGCCACCCCATTGATAAACTAACTGTCCCTCTGTGGAGCAAAGCCAATGGTGGGATCCCTGGGGTGTATCCACTGTTCCCCACCCACTCTGCAAGGGTTCCCTGGGGTGTTAGTGAGGGGTTTTGTATAATGTAATCAGGGATGTAGTTCCAAATAATGGGGAGTATCCGTGACATGAATCTTCTCAGATGATTTACATCTTACATAGTATACCTTAACAACAGCTTGCAAATATAGGTAGTATTCCACAGAATAATAAACATGTGGAACACACAACCGCTGAAATGTGCATTAATCACCCTTGCACTACCAGTGCCTGCTCTGAGAGGTAAAATTACCACTGCCAGGATTAGAACACACAACCATGTACACAATCTTCACAATGACATACCACTAAACTACCTGAGATTTATCAATGGCAGTTGTGTATACTGACAGGATAAAACACAAAAGGTAGGAATGTGTCGAAATAGGACAAACCAGCATGTACCCAATGAAAGGTGTATGTTATATATATACATATATATATATATATATACATATATATATATATATATATATATATATATATATATATATATATATATATATAAATACATCAACATATATATATATATATATATATATATATATATATATATATATATATATAGAGAGAGAGAGAGAGAGGAAATGAGAGAGAGATATATATATATATATATGTCAATATATGGGGATTTACATATATATGTAGATATACAGATAGGTTAACAACATCTACATAACCATGGAGGTACATATAAATGGGATACCTACCACACACCGACTGCTTGACATAGTGACACACGTAATCATGAGGCTTAAAGTCCAAAAGAACGCAGTACCGAAACACCAGAAGCGAGACGTTTAAAATCACGATGTTAAGGGACAGTTAGTCAGTGCTTCTGGTGTTGTGGTTCAGGTAGGTTACTGTGTGTAAGTGTGTTTCTGAGGGCTGTAGTGTGTGTAATTGTGTGTTCTGAGTGTGGTGTGTGTTCCTGGGGGACTGTAATGTGTGGGTGCAGGTTAGCTTTGTGCGTCTGTTTGTGCGATCTAGAAGGTAGAATATTAAAGTAGGGGGGTATGTTGGGTACAGACACCCACATGGGAGTGTAGGGGGGCTTGCCCACCTGCTCATATGTAGTGTAGGATGGTTTGTTTGGATGTGGTGGGTAGCAGTGTGTCTGTGTGTGTGTGTGTGTGTGTGTGTTGCATGCTCGTGTTGCTTTCGTGAGTTACTGTCGCTGTCAGTAATGTGGGGTATGGAAGTCTGGTCCCAGTACTGTGGGCGTCGGAATTGTGTGGTTTCGGGATTCCATAGGTATCCCGTATACAGCGGTTGAAGTGTTCATATATGAGTATAACATGGACCCTAGCGATCACACATTCTGCCACAACCAACCTTTATGAACAAAGGATATGGAGAGTATATAACTATACACTATTACAAATATGCGCTAATTACATGAGCCAGTGATAGGATTACCACCTGTCCCACTTTGCGAGGGACAGTCCCTCTTTGGGAGGTTGTGTCCTGACCAGATATATTAAACATGGCAAATGTCCTGAGATTGTAGGACATAATTATGTCCCATATGTAATGTAATAGTTGCATACAATAGTTCTTTCTGTATCTAAAATACCTACATGTTACAAGAAACAGGATAAGCAGCTAAACTGCTACAGGAATAAGCTTATATTTAGGCAAGAAAGGAAAGTTCTATCCCTTGTACTGACCATGGGTTTGTGTCGGCCTGCAAAATCTGATGTGTGTCCCGAAAATGTCCCACTATGGCCATATGAAAAGGTGGCAACCCTAGCCAAAGAGGGTCAGTCACCAACACAACTCCAGTGACTGCAAATACGTATGACAGAAATACACAGCTTTCATGTAGCAACACTTTATTATATTCCAATGTATTGCCAAAAGGATTCAAGGACTAACATCACCTGCATGCTATACAGGAACCACTTAACAGTGCCTTAATGAATCAGCCTGCAATTACCATAGTATTAGTCCACTAAAGGATAGGTGTTCAAATAGGGAAGGAACCCTCACACACATATCAATTATGTATAAAAGCAGTTCCTACACATCTGCATCTGCTATGTACACCCACTAACATCACCCCCACACCCAAACAAATTACAATACAAACTGCAATAACATCACAAATCATTTACTCACTGTACGACATCTGCAGAAACCTTAACATACCTCGTCAGAGACACACTAACATGGCTCTATTTGAAATAGTTGCTGTTATACAATAGAACAGCTGCTAATGTTATTGGGTTTGTTTGCACTAATCCCATTTCAGAGGGTTGTGTGTACACCAGGAAATGTTACCAATTACTGAGTAACAGCACAGTATGATACACATGTACACCAAATCAAGGATGTCTGGTGAGCACACTGTAAACCACATAACAGTGCATGCATAGCCATACAGCCTTGAGCTGCCCAAACATCCTTGCCAGACTGAAACACCTGCAGAAGTATCAGGTACAAACAAACCCTGCATAAGTAGCAATGTTCTGAAATATAACAGCTGTACTCACATGTAGAACAAAATCATCTAACCATTACACACAATCCACGGGAGTCATGAAACTAATATATCTCTGTCTGTCTCCATATAGCTTTTAAAATACATCACAAACAACACATCCAGGCCATCTTCCTCGAAAGTAAGGAAAATGGACAACGCCCAAGTGGAGTATTCAATTATACACCACTGTTGCCATAGTATCAGCTAATGGAGTAGCTGCACAGCTGATGTGCATCTAATTAACTACTTTGGAAATCCAAGTGGTGGTCAGGATAGCACATGTTACCGATATTTAACTAGAAAAGGATGGCTTATCACACATTCAAAGCATCCGTATATATCAGTAGAGCATTACAAAAAGGATTGAAACACAAACTGAAAAGGATTGAATCAACAGTCAACGACACCTCGAGTTACTAATAAGGTATGTAGAACACTCAGTATGTCTGTGTATTTAGTACCTGTTCTGTAATATTTAAAGTGCACACAATCCATATAGTGGAAACAGTTATCTTGTAGTGATGTATTGTTGAACATAGTAACGCTTGTAGTATTTATGTGTGTACTGCTGTAGGTCACAAGGCAAACACTGCATACACCACAAGGGATGCTATATAAGGACTTTGAACACAAATATTCCTCACCAGCCACTGTCAGTAGCAGGGCTAGTCCAACAAGTATGTGCTATAACAGGGGATAGTATATGTTGATATATTTTAACAGTAGCCATATGTATGGGTGTATTACTGTGAATAACATGTCGAAGCTTGGCCCACTGTGCAATTATGATTTGCATTGTGGGATATTGTGCCAATAACTGTGTAATGTACAGTATTGTAGGCAGATATGTATTACAAGTTACATAGCATTACTGTTATATTAGACAAACATTAGTTATGTATGTTGGCATTTGCAAAACTCAATAACAGGATACATATGACTTGTAGTCACCCAACAGTTTATCAGCATGATAGCAAAGTAAAATGGAAGAGCTAGTTAACTATCCATGCACATAAGATATGTAATACGTGCAAAGGTAAGAACTGGGCTGTCTTACCAAAGGTATTTATAAGCCTAGCTAGAGTGCGTTGGCTTTAGCCACCCCCATAGGTTAGTTCCCTGTGCCTCTGTTCAGCAAAATCACTGCAGTGATCCCTGGGGTACATGTCTGTCTCCCATCCACACGTCAAGGTTTCCCTTGAAGAGTGCTAGTGAGGGGCCCTGCCTGATGTACATTGGAATCATGTTCCAAATCATGGGGAGTATCCGGGTCAGGAATCTATCCATCCAGCACGTCCTAGTCATCATTGTGGTTAGGTGTATATCCCTAGAGCATGTGGCTCTCAGGGGCCTCTGTTTAGGTGGAGCATATCCAGCAATACTGGGTTGGACATGGGCCTTGTATGTCAAGCAGAGATCACCTGTGAGTATGTGGTATGCAAACGAGTACAGCTGGAGTTTCTTAGGTTGGGATGCATAGGTCATCTGCTTGAAGTCAGTAATCCTCTTGGTGTGGTACTGTTGTGGTCTTCCAAGCTGTTGCAGTTGTCTTGTAAAGTATATCCCATTCTGTGTTGTATCCTTTAATGGGTTTAATAAGTCATGAGTAGAGAGGCACAATGGCCTCCTTTGTTCTGGATGCGAACCCATTAGAGATTGGGGGGCCACGTAGAAGGATATTCTAACCACCTTGTCATTATGGGTATTGAAAGAGAGATTGCTATCTACTGGGGTTCCCAGATCCCTTATTACCTTTTCTGTATGTAGGGGACTAGCACCTATGTGGTAGTCCACAGGTAATTAGTTATATCCAAAGGGGATGACTATGCACTTTTTGGCATTCAGCTTGAGACCATGATATTGACACCAGGTATCCATCTCAGTGCGACCCTTCCGGAGGGTGTCTGCAACAGCTGAGGAAACAATTGTGTCCCCTAGTTTGTAGTCGTCTGCAAACCTTTTCAGCCAAAGCCCTCCTGTGCTTGCCTGTACGTCAGAGAATTATATACCGAACATGAGGGGTCCTAGGACTGAGCCCTGTGGGGACGCCACTTGTAACTGGTATACAGTCGGACCTAGGGTATGCAACTCCCACTGTGTGGGTTCTGTCCGTGAGCCACTTTGCAAACCATCACATGACGTAGGAGTTAATGTTCAGGTGGATGGGTATGTCGATAATACCAGAATGAGGAATGGTGCTGAAAGCCTTTGAGAGATCTAGGAAGGCTGTGTGGACCTCCTTACCCTCATCTAATGCCTTGATAACTGTCTCTAAGAAGTCCACCAGGTTTAGGAGGCATGGTCTTCCCTTAACAAAGCCAAACTGGGAGGGTGTCAAAGGTTTGGAGGTACCCAATGTCTCTGTGACTGAGATCCATGATGATGTGCTCCATTGCCATGCAGAACAGACTATTCAGGCCTATAGGGCAATAGGTCCCATGGTCTGTTTTGGCACCACCTTTGTGGAGTGGGATAACTGTTGCTGTGTGCCATTCAGGGGGCACAAAGCCCGATGCGAGGCTATTATTGAACATGGTGCATAGGTGGGGAGCCAGTACGTTTTGAAGTTCATGTAAAGCGCAGCCTGGGATGTTGTCCAGTCCCATGGATGCTGTGATATTGGCTTTAGAGTGTGCAGCTTTTACCTCCATAGTTGTGAGTACAGGGACTTTGCACTCTTCCTGTATAGATATGGGCCCTTTAGGGGGTGAGAGGGGGAAAGGTAGCACTGAACCTATCTGCCAGGATTTTGGCAATATCAGTTGGTTCTGTAATGTTCGTGCCTTTGTGCTGTAACTCAGAGCAGATCTGGGTGTTGACATTGAGATATTTGATATTGCTATAGAATGCTTTGTGGTTGTTGTTGGAATTAGTGGCAGTATTGTTTTCGTAGCTAGCTTTGGAGGATCTTACTGAGGCTGACCAGGGAGCTCCTCCATGCATGGGATTGTACTCTCTTTTTCAACAGTGTCTTCCTCTTGTTGTACAGTTTGTTTATGGCAGGGGACCACCAGATTGGCTTCCTTAATTAGGAGTATAGCATCTTGGTTCTGTTTGGGATAGTACAATCCATGCACTCGTGTAAGTGCTTATAGAGTGCATTTGTGTAGGATTCAGCAGTTGTAACAGTATTGTCCATCTGCATGGGTGTCATGACGTTCACCACATCTGTCTTAAGAAGCATGAAGTTGGCTTTGTAGACATATTATACTGTGGTTCCCTTAATGGGAGGTGGGGGTGGGATGTGGATATCAAGGGTGTTCAGCTTAATGGTCAGATCGGGCCAATGAAGAGTTGACTTCAGGTGTGGAACACCGGTCACTCATGTTGGTAATGCCTAGGTCTAGGATAGTGTTGCCCCTGGTGGGTGTGTGGATATGTTGATTCAGGGCATTGGTGTGTATGAACTCCAGAAAGCATTGAGCTAATGAGTTGGTACATGAGTACAACGGGTACCGAAGGGCCTACGTTTTTTTAAATTCCCGAATAATGTGCAGTCGGGTTCGAGGTTGTATGACCAGTTATGTGAAATATTTAACAAAGCAGGCTTAGAAATGCTGAATTGTATGATCATGGACTATGAAAAGAAAGCAGACAAATTATTGAATGAATTGAATGTTTTGAACAATAGGCTGACTAGTGATGTAAAATTTTTAAGTACTAAAAATGAATATGAAAGAACATTTGAGGAGGTTGACCAACATTGTTTAAGAATATTGAACCGTAAAATAAGGAAACTAGCACAGGATTTAATTGAATACCGTGAGGGTAGAGCTTTCCCTTTGCCTAACACTAGAAACTGGGGCACCAATAATTTTGAAAATGTTGTTTATAATGAGAATGAAAGCAGCATTCAGGATAATCATGTTAACTTAGGTTTGGAAGCTCCAAGGCGAAGTGAAAGGATTGCGGAGAAAAGTAGGAAACAATCCACACGGGATTTTATTATCCCCCCGGGGGGGGGGGTGGTGATACCAACGCAACAATTGGAATCAACCTCAGAAATAAGTCTGCTTCCAGTAATACCTTTGTCTTTTGAGACATTTTTAGTGGAAGCAAAACAGATTGTGTTTAGAAGTAACAATTTTACAATATATAATTTTACAGATATGGAACTCACACAAGAGTTTTTTGTTCTATTTTCCAAAGGATTCCAATATGTCCCTATTAAACCATTTTTTACACCTGACATCTTGATTGATTTAAAACTATTCATGAGACAATTGAATTTGAACATATTTTTTAAATGACAAAAGACTACTGCTAATGAACTAACAAGGAAAAGCATCTTTAATCCCCCTATGCACCCAACCTTAAAAGTTTTTGAAGAGTTAGTTGAAAGGGATATTAGGGGAATAGAACGACAAACAGGCAATAATACCCCTAACAATTTGAGTAATAAGGAGGTAGAGTTGATTAATCGTTTAAGACAGGAAGGGTGCAGGGTTATGAAACCTGATAAGGGGGGTGGAACAGTCTTGATGTATAAGGCAGATTATGAGGCCCACATACACAGTATGTTACAGGATGGGAATCAATACGAGCTAGTTTTCAAAAACGAAATAAACATTGCTTAGGCTAAAATTAAATACCAGCTCTATGACCACCTCTTGCAGAAAGTTATAAATGAACAACTTTACAACTATTTGTTTGTGGATAAACCAAGAATTGCACAAATTTTTGGTATTCCCAAGACGCACAAGACTTTAGAACCACTTAAGTTTAGACCAATAGTGGCGGGATCAGGTAGTATTATGGAACCGCTGGCCAAATAAATTGACACAATTTTAAAACCTTTTGTAACTTCCATAGTTCATATCTGTAAGAATTCTTGGGATTTTGTGAGACACGTTGATCAAAGTTTATTCAATTCTCAAGTCTTGTTGGTCACAGTGGATGTGGTGGAGCTTTTTCCAAGTATTCCACATAGAATAGGACTAGAATGTTTTGGTCAGATTTTAGCAACTGAGGTGGGTCAAACCCCCACAACTATCAATTTGATATTAGAGTTCATGGAAATTGTCCTAGAGAACAATTTCATTCATTTTAATGGAGAATTTTATCGTCAAAGAAAAGGTGTGGCAATGGGCGCCTCGTGTGCCTCCTTATATGCAAATATTGTTCTGTACTTTTGGGAAAAGAAATTTGTTTTTTCCAGTAAATGGTATCAAGATATTTTGCATTTTAGAAGGTTTTTAGATGATATTTGCATTTTTTGGTGGGGTAGTGAGGAGAGCTTTTTTGAATTTATACATTATATTAACAATACAACAGCGTTTCTAAAGTTTACACACAATATAGACAAGAATGAATTGCATTATTTGGATATAACCATTGTTAAAGACCATGGTAACCAATGTTTTCAATCCAAATTATATAGAAAGAGTTCATTCTCCAATTCCTACCTTCACTACAATAGTGGACACCCGCACTTCCAAAAAAGTGGCATCATCAAGGGACAGTTGATCCGGGCTTCTCAAATGTGTAGTACATTAGAGGACTTTAATGAGGAGGCACACACTCTAAAAAGTTTTTTCTAAGAGAAAGGTTACCCAGACAAGTTATTTGATGATTTGTTACAAGAAATTAGACAGAAAAGGGATACTTTTTACCCCCCATTGTTGGGAACAGGTTCTACTAATCTTTTACAGAAGAACCACCAGAACACAATGGATGGTAGAAACAGTTTTATATACACTTATAATAGGAACTCTGAAGATATTGAGGGGATTGTTTCCAAATACTGGCCTATCTTTAGTCTACATGAAGAAACAAAAACGTTTGTTTCAGAGCAGCCACATTTTGTTAGAAAAAGGAATAAGAACTTGAAGGAAGTTTTGAAATTAAGCAAATGTTATAGATTGACGGAAACAAAAGGAAAGTTGGCACATATGCATGTGGCAAGTGTAAGCAATGACATGCTATGGTTAATCAGGGTCAGATTGATATTCCTTCTAGGAAATTAAATTTTATTTCAAATAAATACCACAATTGTGGTACGAAGGGGGTAGTTTATTTAGGGATATGTAAAACCTGTGATAGTTTTTATGTAGGAAAAACGGAGTGACACTTAAGGAGGAGGAGGATCTATGAACATTTTAATGATGTTAAACAGAAGGAGAGTAATGCCTTTTATAAACACTCTTTTATATGTAAAGAAATGAACATTACATTTATTGTATAAGAGCAAGTACCACAAGACACCAGAGGTGGTGGCTGGGAAACAAGGTTAGAATATTGTGAACTATACTGGCAATTGAAATTGAATTCTACCAAGTTTCCCGGTTTGAATGACAGTATTAATATTATGAGTGTTTTAAAACTAAGAAAAGCTTGCCTTTAACAACATTATTATTATTTTTAACAACATTACTTTTGACAACACTATTAACATGTTTACAGCTGCCCTCCTCTTGCTATGCAACATATAGTATATAACATTTTTATATTTCACTATTTCTATATTTTTATATTTTTATATATTTAATCTGATGGCATCACAGGAATTTTACATATATTTTATCCCTTATACCTCTTTAACAGTACTTGTATTTGTATGTTTGCCTGTATGTTTTTTCATTTTTTTGCATTGGCATTTATGACATTGTGTTGTTTTTAAAGAAAGGACTCCTTTCCATTAGTTTGACCAGAACTTCCAAGGGATATACATCCTAGTCAGCATAGGTCATTAGTAACACTTTTTACAGGAACTCCGAACCCATTCGTTGCAATAGGATGGTTATATTTAATGTTTTGTATGATTTTTAAATACAAACCTCATAGTTAGGTAGTTTTTATTATTCACCTTTTAAAATCTAAATGAAAGTTTTTATAAGCCATTTACATATATATCTTGTTTTTTAAATTTTAGACTATTGTTCTTTTAGGACCATAGGATTTAATTACAAGTTAATTACAAGTTAGTCTCATCATACATGAATTAGACTATTTAAGGATGTTTGCAGCAATGTCTATACACTTATTCTTGAAAAAGCCCGATAGTATTTGGGTGAAAGTGCTTGGTTTACTGTTTGGTTTCAATAAAGATCATTGCTTTTTCAAATTATTTGGCTACCGTTAGTTAATATAACTCTGTGGACTATACTCCTACTGGATTTCGGGTCCTGATTTGCCGGGTTGGTTTATTTATTGGTTTTCCAGTTTTGCTTTTGGCGAGTAGTTTTCTCAGTTAATGGTGGGGTAGATTCAGTGAGACTATGTGATGAGTGTGGTGTGGTGCGAATGTTTACCTTCTCCACATGACTGTCAGGGTCAGGTTTGGTTGGAGAGAGCTTTACCTCCAGTTTGGCTAGATAAGTGCATCTCTCACAAGTTGTAGTGTTGGGTGGTAGGTGGAGAGGGTTGTCTGTGTACATGAGGCAATGTCTACATTGCCTCAAGATGTCCAGATTCATCAGATAGACAGGAGAGAACACTGGCAGCTGACCCTTGGACATGCCTGAATATAAAACTAATTTCCCCTAGATAAGTGAAGAAAGTGAGTACAAGAGCTATTTTACTCTAAGAAAGTGAGAAAAGTATGTACACAACCTGCTTACCTCTAGGTAATGAGGAATATTGAGTGCTATAGTAATTAGTAGCTTACGTAGTGCAACACTACAGAAGGTGTCTGAATAACAGTACAGATGTAGATGACAGTAAGGTTGATTTCACACTGCATATCATAACCTTTCCAGGTCATAGGACATCATCACCCATACTGTGTTCCACCTACACTCGGTATACTAGATGTACATTCCTATGTCACAGGAGTGTTTTGCAATGGGACTGCTAGCAGAACCAACACTACAGAAGGTGTCTGAATAATACATGCTCATCACACCAGTGCCAGCTACAGTAAGACAGGGTTCATTAATTGTATTCCCCTTCATTGTAGTCCATACCACACAGACAAAGAGAAGGCATCTACCTATTGAAGTATGCGAATGACTATGACCTAGGAACAATAGCCGACTCAAGAGTGTTGTGGACAACATACAGAAGGGGCTTTGTGGGTGAGGTGTGTATGACATATGGCCACAATTTGACAGAAACATATTGCATTGTCACCCCTATGTTAATAAACCTGTGCCCATGAATTACCACCTAGGCAGCGGTCAACGTAATGGACACTGTGTGTAAGGGATGCAGCTAGGCAGTTGTCTTTCCTGTGATAGCCATGTCACCACACCTGTCAGGTAGTCATATGTGGCAACCCTAATCATGACAGGGTGCCATCCATGAATATAGAGATCATTGTCCAGCCATACACAACACTCAAGTGACCCATATCAGATCACATATTTTCTTTAAGGAGTATTGGCCATGTGCAGATGGCCTACACCAGACTTCCCATTCCCCATCTCCACTGTGTAGCATGATGCATACCCTAAATAAATCAATGCCCAACCCAGAGATGTTGGACATGCTACACGAACACATTCTGATCTCAAACACATACTTCATGGACATCCACCTTCCTAGTACTAGGATCACCACATGCTGGACAGATCCTTATCCCATACACTTTACATAGTCCTGCCATACTATGCATTCCTGTCCAGCAAAGCTACACATCACTCCCCTCTCAGACATGGTGTGATGGCCGCATGGTAAATGTATTATTAATCCTGTTCCACCTGACCCCAGAAACCCGCCTCTCGGCTACAGCCAGGTAACCTTTCATTCTAGATTCATACATGGCCCATGGCATATAGCCTACTAGTTGACTTTGACTGTACCTGCTATAGTTGATATCTATCCCTGCAAATACCATTTGGCTAGCCAGTGTCCCATGTGTATCACATGTGCAACACAGGTGATACATGGCACGATGTTGAATTGCTGTACAGTGCCATGTAGATGTATATGGCAGAACATATACATGTAAAACCTTACGTGAGCAAGTCTGCGGGGTCACAGGTCATGTCTGTTAAGACAGTGTAAGTCTTTATATGTGACATATACACAGGATCAAGGTTGACTGCATTCATGTGGACACATCCAGCCATGTGCTGATAGTTAGGAACACCAGTACAGACAAACAGACATGCCCACATCAAGACAGCATCCACATGGAGTATGAGCAATGTAATCAGGTGACACACACACACATATATGGTGATAGTATTCACTCACCACTGAGTGTCACATGTGTGTGACACAAACATGTCAGTGGTGTCAGTGTCATGTAGATTTGCAAATACAACTATTTAATCATAATAAATGTGATACACATGTATGTTCAGCTGTAGCTCTGTATGTTACTGTGACCTGTCTCCATCATTATGTCTTCCATGTATGCCACATGCAAGGCTATCCCCTTATACCCGCTTGGAGGATGAGGCCCTCATCCCATACCTACATGACAATCATGATATCATGTTCAGCCATGTGCCACAGGATGCACAGCAGCGGGATGCCCTGTGGATGGAACTTCGCAGGAGGATTAATTATGTGGGTGGCTACAACCGCACATACCAGCAGATGTGCAGACACTGTACAAACCTCATTAGATGGGCAAAACAGTGTGCGAATGCAATCACCAGGGAACAAGGTGCAACACGTGGTGGACCACCAAACCAGCCCCCACTCACACGTACCAAGGAGCTACTGGCCAACCTGGGGACACCTGCAGAACAGCATCCACAAGCCTTAGCCAATATTGTGGAGGTAGGTGTCTCTCAACCACTGAGCCTGGAGTTGCCTGGCAAGTCAGTACTGCATCTATAACAACTATATTCTATATAGTTGCATGTGTCACTGTACAATATGTAATGTAACATCATATGCAAGGCATGTATACACACATGCTGCATACTGTAGTATGCTACTCTGTGTATGCACACATGTGCATACAGCATAGTATAGTCTAATGTACGGTGTATGTGTTAACATGCACATTGCACCCTGTAGCCATCATACAGGCATGGATAATGCTCATACTGCTGTGTTACTCCTATTTAGGTACCTCTGGCATTCTGCTGTGACAGCAGCCCATTGCAGGTGAGACTGTTATTATTTATCAGGCATAGTAATGCACAGATCTATCTGCCATGTGGCTGTTTACCACATGTACACATAATGTATGGTCCTCTCACAATATACAGGTTGAACCTGCAATGCATCACAATGCCTACCCATGCGCAACACTTGCTAATTATGTGAATCACCTCACTGACATGAATCCTCACAAACTGTCATTGCCAGATGTGTGGACAGCTGTGCATGCAATGGTGGAGGTGCTGTTCACTGTAGGGACATATACTACAGATCAGAACTGCACATGTGGGGAATACAAACAGTAATACACAGTGGGCTAAAGTATGGCCAGCCCACAGGATTCACTGTTGTGGATCATAGCCCTGCTATGAATGCCACACAATGTATGTGCTATCTTCACATGTCCATGAGATTAGTGGCCTGGCTGCAACACTGCCTAACTAACCTGAAAATATATCCCACATACCACCCTTTGTCTGCATAACCCTGCCGTCAGTGGAGCATATGACATCTATGGGTGTATGTCATATGGGACAACACAGACATACCCATCACAATAATTTGGCCAACACATGTACACACATGGCCATGGAGGATGGCCAGAGACATGAAGCAACACACACAGTAGATGTGATGTGCTAGTGTGTACACCCTGTCATACAATGGCTACACATGGTCCAACTATGGGCTTTGTGTAATGGTTATATAGTAGATGTGGAACACTAGACATCCTACAGGCCTGTGCACATCTTGTGTAGGCGTGACATCAATCCACCACATAAAATGTGTTGAACATCTTGAGGGTGTCACAACATGACAGCAGTCACCTGTACAGTATCCACATCAGCCCACAGATACAGTACAGTCCCCTTACTGGTGTCGGACATCAATGTCATACTTGCTCCCTGTGTGTGTGTGTGTGTGTGTGTGTGTGTGTGTGTGTGTGTGTGTGTGTGTGTGTGTGTGTGTGTGTGTGTGTGTGTGTGTGTGTGTGTGTGTGTGTGTGTGTGTGTGTGTGTGTGTGTGTGTGTGTGTGTGTGTAGTACACAGATGTCATGTGGGACATGGTGGAAAAACATGTTCGCCATGTCTGGCCATAGTTGCCAGGCAGCAGCTATATGGTTGCAGATGTGCGGGGGTGTCATCCGTATACCCTTCAGTGACCTGTGGCACACATTCCACATCATGGTTTAGTGTGTATACACATCAGTAATGTGGGTCACATTCCACAGTATATATGTATTGTATCTGAATACAGTCATGGCTATGAACTGTGTCTGTAACTCACACTGTATAGCAATAGAGATGTCACATGATTCCCTGCAATAGCCATGCACATCATCTAAATGTGCGGTTTTATCTGTAGGGTGGACAGACAACGCTGCATTGGGACACCATTACCCCACTGTATATTTGACAGGATACCATTGTGTTAAACATTTATGCATGTCATTGCACACATCAGCAGATTACATGTCATACTATATGTGATTATCAAGGTCATATGCCACACATCAGGCAGGTGTACTGTTAACCTGTGCTGGTCTACATGGTGTAACACAGGGATCTATGCTAACTACTACTATGATTGTGTAATTTGCATGCCGTCTGCTATGACACATGCATGCTGTTGTGTGCAACCCAGGGATGTATGATAACTACCACTATTATTGTCTGCGCTGCATGCAGTCTGCGGTATCACATGCATGTTGCATGCCTTCTGTCATATCACATGCATGTGTGTCTGTGTGTGTGTATGTGTGTGCCTGTGTGTGTGTGTCTATTGTATAGATTGTAATGTACAGTTCTTGTCTGCCCTCACAGGTGATGTAGGTGCGTTGCCCTCCTGCTTTCCATCTGATGTTAGTGTCTCCACAGACTCTAGCAGTGATGATGAATGTATGATTGAGGCACAGGCAGGGTTGTCAGGGGTGAAACTGTGCCATTGGTTGCCATTCCAGCTATAACCCCCTCATCTCCGCACACAGATCCCATGCCTGCACATACCCCATCACCAGTGGCCATAGAGGAAGGACAGTTGGCATGTGGTAGATTGGAACAGGAAAGTGTGGGGGCTATGGAAGGTGTGCCTGCACATCATGGTGTCAGCCAACTGATTGGTGGTGCCCCACACAAGCACATGGCCAGTGCTGCTCCTAGGAGGACCTCTGGCCAACATGATCCTGCAAGACAGAGCGCAGCAGCTGGTGTCACCAGACACATGTTTCAGGCTGTAATGGAGGCACAGGCATGTGCTGAATGGCAAAACAGAGAAGATCAGAGGCTTCAGAGGGCTGCTGTCCATTCATTAAACAACAACATCCAGGCAATGGTAAATGCTCAACAGCAGATTGCTGAAGCTTTGGATAGACAGTTGGGTGACATGGTTGGAGTCCTTGACCGTGGCATGACAATCTGCGAGCATGAGTTGTCTTTGTTGGAACATCTGGTAGGAGTGAGGTGTCGGGCATGTGGACATCGGCCTGCTACATCACCTGTTTCAGGTCTACGTGTACGAGCTACCTCACTTGTCCAGTCCCACAGTGGCAGTAGCAGCAGCAGTGCATCTGGTAATGTGCTGTCCACACCATGACACAGCAGACCATGTGCACATGGCCCGGGATGGTCCCAACAGGGACACGGTTCCAGTGGACAAGTGTCATCAAACAGTACCCAATCTGCACCTCTGCCTGGTAGTGCCCGTGCAACTTCTGGCAGGCCCAGGTCACATGTCCATGGCCGGACACAGTCAACTGTAAAACCTGGACTGTACAGTCCACAGCTGTCAATAATACCCCTGTGTAGGCTAGACACATATCAGAACTGTGTGCATACATACACGCACACACTGGAAAGATATGTAGGGCACCACAACACACACATGCATAACATCCACACACACCCAATTAAATCAAAGGCCCTAACCCACACACATGATGTCACCCAATGGTGCAGCCTAGGCCTCTGGCAAACATTATCACCCTGTGCATATGATGAGGCCTGTGCCACATCCCTGACATCCACACCATCGGTGCAGGGACATGCTGATATGGTCTGATGCACAGGGTGAACAGACTAGGAAGATAAGTGTAGTTTACAATTGTTGAGTGCTGTCGACAGGCAGCAGACATACCATGTACTACAGGTGTACAATGCATTTCGTACTGTTAACAGTATGTGTCTTGTGTAGCAACAGTAACTGCATGTTGGTCATGATGTTCTGCTGTCCTCCTTCAGGTCTAATTGCATGTGCCGGTAGATGTTAGTGTTTGCAGTTAGTGTCCCATATGTCAATTTGGACTATTCACAGGTATGTATGAATATCCCAACATGTACCGAGCAGCTGCCACATATCAGTGAGAATGTCCCACATTCCAAACATGTCTACTGATCCAAGAGTATGATAGTTGTGTATTAAGCTACTGTGGCTACAGACGTGACATCCACACTGGGTGACATCACAGGTACAGTTACACGGAATGGTGAGGTAAGAGAATGGTCTAGCTGATTACAATGGTAGAGGCCAGTGGGAAGTGTGATGCCTCATTGGGAAGCAGTAATACACGTTCCCATGACAGGATGCCAACACACAACTGCACCCACACACTCAGGTATTGACACACATGTATTTAGTGACACAGTAACACACCCACCCACTCACGGATTCACCAACATAGTAACACACACTCACACACAGTTGCTACTGTTGTGGTGAGGATCCCTGCCTATGTGCAAATCATCATTACAGTACTGTGCACCTACATGATGCGCCACAGAGAATATACATGTACAGGTAGTCAGTATGGACTAAGATCGGGGACATCAACATGGATAGTAGATTGCACCGCCTAGATGGGGGAGGGGTCTTATCAGTTCAGTATGGTAACATACATCCTCACTCCAGGGACCAGAGAGCCATACATGCATACACACATACACACACTGTGGCATTCAGTATTAAATACACCTATGTCACACACATACAAATACCTCACATGTGTGAGATAAACGAACCTGCCTATGTCCTACTTTCTATGTTGCAGTCTGTACAGATGTGTACACTAGTGTACAGGAGAGTGAGTAACAATTGAGATGTATTCCCCACCATATGTGACATATATGGACACACACACGCAACCACACATGCCGGTACTGTTAATCAAAGACCTGCCTAGATCATGATATGTATGACAGACTTGCAGCAGTATTGCACGCATTACAAAGTGTACTGATGCTTCCTTTGGCAACAGTGCTGATATATGCACACAGTACGTCTTAGCTGTTAACAGGTGTCAAGTGATTTACCTTCGGTGTCACCCTGACCACTGTCTAAGTTGTGTGTTATGTCCTTCAATTAATGAAACCATTGCTTACCGGTTATGCAGATTATTGTAGGACCGCTTGTGACACACCTGTGAGCTGTCCTCAGCAAACATCCATCTGCAAAGATGCCCCACCACTTATTATTTCCACACATCTGTCCATACCTGAGGTGCAGCTTTCCATACATTCAGCATATCACCATATACAGTTGGCAATGGTGAGGCTGCATTGTAACTGCATGATGTACTAGGATATACATCACCTGCATACATCAGCAACTGCACACGCATGGTTTCTGAATGCACATCACTATATGTACATGTGTGTAGGTCCTACAATCCTGCCATTTGGGCATGTTTGTAGGCATTGCAATTGGTGGACATGTGTAATGCCATACATGACACATGGACTGTTATATGATATGATAGGTGTAAGGGGTGACTGGTACAGAGGGAATGTTATCTCTGTCAACCTTGATATCACACCTTATGTACTGTCAGCATTCAGCAGCCATGAACCTACATTCCATGTGCATGTGTGTAATGGCTGTAGCCACCTGTTTGCACAAAGGACAACAACAGCTATGCTATTTACATGTATGTTGTGTGTGTGTGTGTGTGTGTGTGTGTGTGTGTGTGTGTGTGTGTGTGTATGTGTGTATGTGTGTGTGTGGCATGTATATATCCAGGACAGGTACATGTATGTCATATCCAAAAATGAGGGTGTGTACTGGTGTACAGCAACAGTCATCTGCTAATGCTGTAAATAACCGAAGGCCTCTTATATGTGTACAGCTGACCTGGTTACAGACAATGGTATCATTGCATTGCATAACACATGATGCAACTGTGTCAGTACATGGGTACTCTCTACAGTTGATGTAGAGCTTTGTACAGTCCACTGGTCAAGGGTCACATGGTGGTGTACTTTTATATGTCCTACAACATGTATGGATGCGTGTTGGTGGCCCAAGGTAATGGTGGTGTCTGAGGTTTACATCCTAGAATGCAGCATGTGACACTGTGTCCTGCACATAACTTATCTGTGATGCCTTTTGTGGTGGTACCCTTCAGTACATGTGAGTGGCCTCTATGTATGTGGGACACCACCACCTGGAGCGGTCTGTACCTGTGTTATGGACCGCATGTCTGGTTTTGAGGTATATGGTGGTAGTGCTATTGTGCACTACAGAGCCATCAGCCAAGTGTTCCTCACCGCACAGATGTCAGTACCCCCCATTGTTGGATCTACAGTGAGCAGCTGTGATTATGGACACTACACATCTAGCACTGGTTAGCATAAGCATACAATGCAGTTGTCCTGTAGGTGTCAGTGTGTTATCCTGTGCTTAGAACATTTGCTTTGGAATGGCACTGCATGGGCAGATGCGACTTGGGTATTATCCCCACTCCCTTGAATCATGGATGCATGCGATATGTGTCAAAGGCCTATTTACTCTCAGTCATGTCATCCCAGAATGATCAAACACAGGACAACCTTGTACTTACAGCAGGACACTGGCTCATTGTGCTGTTCAAGCAGTTACCACCTCTAGCAAGGCTCATTGTGTTGGTCAAGCAGTCTCCACTCCTAGCAAGATATCGCTGTGAGTGGTGATATTGTGCTTGGTATAGGATGGTACATCTAAGGTGATGGACAGCAACAGACATTGTGTAAAATACCGGTGTCAGATATATGTAGATCAGCATTCCTGCTAACAATGACAACTACAAACACCAGATCATCTACCTGTAATAGCATGGCCACATTGGCTTTCCGTGTTTAGAATCAGAGTGCATCCCAGGCAGCCCTGTGCTACTAAGTGTATGAGCATTCCCAGTATAACCTTGTGCTGTAGTGTAATAAAGTAGTTAGGTCGGTGTTCTAATCCCAGACTTGCCAAGTGTTTGTGTGCGTGTCTTCCTGCATGAAACAAGTACAGTGCTTTGTAGAGTATGCACTCTCTGTACAAATCGCATGACCACCTTTGTCATTTCTGCTGTTGTCACCCACCTAGGTATACACATGTAGGTGTGGCGCAACCCAGTATTTGCCGTAGCACGTGCCCTAAATGTATATTGCTGCAGTGTGATATGGTAGGGGTTTGTATACAGGACATGGCAAGTGTGTGTTTGTCTGTCAGAGCCTGTGTAGAGGTGGCAATGATTGTCTTACCATTGGACATGTTTTGGAGTGGATTTTGTAGTTTTCCTATATGGTGTCCATCTTATGACACATTGGCCACCTCACTAGGAGTACAGCTGTCAGTCAGCCATGGGACTGTGTTGGCAAGCCATACCCATACATCTGGCAAAAGCCCTGGTGAACAAAGTATGCACCCCTACTAGTACCCGGTATATGTCCCGCACCCATGTGCCATGCATAAACAAACTTGCCTGGGATATCCTGCTATGTTGCTAGTACCATGCACATTGATGACAGATAGTAGGCATGGTGTGAATGCAGTGGCCTGCAGAGGGCATGGCACCCTGTACAGCAGTACAATAGGCACATATATGCGGACATTGTGTCTTCGCTATGTTCCACACTGAATGCCTGCAACATATGTGGTGCCATCAAATGTGATCCACAGAGGCCAAACAATGCTGTACACGTGTCCTGTATGGAACCATGCCACTGAAACCACAGAATACCTGTATCATACTATCAATGCAGGTGCATGGTTGACCTGCTCACTATACGCAGGATTTGCCACACCAGGCCAGTATTGGCATATCATGGGATAACAGGCTGCGTACACAACATGTGTCTGCCAAACCAGGTACACCTGTACATGTCACTGTACAGTATTGTGGGACATGCACATCTTAGGCAATGTCCATGTGAAGGACTATCAAACACAGACATGGCATGCATTGCAAAGCTATGGCCATACAAACTGGTAACCAGGATGTCAGGCCAGATAATGCAGTACCCATCTGTGTGGGACATTGCAGACACTACACCCCTGCACTGCACACCATTGTTGGGTGACACAATGCCAAGGATTACCCCTCACCCAGCCTTGTACAGCCATCTTGCGCAGCCAACCACTACACAACCATGAAGCAATGCATAACTGCATGTCAGTACTGGCACCTTGTGTCTGCATTTGGGTTGTGATGCTACCAGCCACAGTCACTCCCAGTATAATCCTCATTGGCATACCAACAGATGTCAAGCACTTTCACATGCCCTAGCTCATAGAACCTCCAGATATCCCCTGTGGTGCATGTAGTCCTGTGCATTACTGCACTGTGGCAAACTAAGTCATTAGGTTGTGTATTTGTGGCCCTGGCAAAGGTGTCAATGCGTATCCATTAGAGAGTGTGGTTGTCATGACAATGGCATCCATTCACATGGACAGCCATATGTGCCACACCTAATGTATGTCTACTATATCTCTGTTGCAGATGTCACTCACCTACACACATGTTCTTACAGAACAGCAACATGTCACCTTTGTGGCCCATGTAGTAACGTCATGCACATGTAATAGTAATGAGTAGTCAGTCAGGGTTTTGACCCCTGTACTGTTCAGTGTGTGGCAGATGATGCTTAGGGTTAAGTCTCCAAGCCCTTCCCTGGTGTACTTTGCCTGTCCCACCCACACACTCTCTGGTGGATGTGAAGGAGTACACCTGCACAGCAGCAGCATGTGTAATGTAAGTGATGGAAATGGTCAGGTGATGGCCACTGCACCTATTGCAGTCCTCCTCTAGCTGATTGCATATGGTACAGCTGTGATGGTGTTCCCATAGCCATCTGCATGATAAACACAGTACACTATCTTGAGAAAACATGTTGTTATTTGGCCATGACAGTCGCTGTGAGTGGTACCTGGATGTGGTGTTCGGACACGGCATCACAGATGATATCTGGATGTACCTCAATAATTTCCACAGTGGGAAATAGCCTAAAGACAGAAGGGTGCTGTGCCACACATGACTACAGCATGTAAGTGTAGCTATGCTGCATTGAGACTACTGCCTGTTTAACATGTGTGTGGTAATGACTATTCTGCATGTTATAATACAGACATGACAGTACTCTGTTCATGAGGGACCCCTTCTGTAGGGCTATCTGTGAACTGGTCAGTGTGTGCAAACATTTGTTTCCTGATTTGCACACTGAACACACATCTGTGCACAGCAGAAGCATGGTGTGAGGATTGCAGACAGTACATGATGATAGGGATGTGTTATTGCCATCGCATCCCTGACTGGATATGTGTCACATGAGACAGTTGTATGACAGACACTGTCTGGGATTCCCAGTGACAAGCCAATGATGGGCAACTGTTTATACCTGCAGTCACATTTTACTACACATTGTACAGATGGCATGCAGTATATATGCATGTGTTGTGCTCCTTCTGCAAATGTATACCATCTGTTGTGTTGGGTTGATGGTGATATCTATGCATACTGTTGTAGGTAATCCTGTATGCTGTTGTCTATCACTAAGCCATATGTGGATTTAAACTACAACACCATAGGCTGAATGGGTTGGGAGGTCCCGACAGAACCTCCTGTCCCACTTCAGCTGACCATGGCACTGGGCACTAGCACATCTGGGGCCCAGCCTTAGACATCAACCTCTGTTGGCTATGCACCACCTTCTGGTGGTACCACCACTGAGGATGGAGCGTGTCCCCTCTGGCAGCGGGACCAGACAGGAACATGTCTGCTGTAGTGTGGTCCCAGACGTGTTGTGTTGGTGGCTCACTAAGGGGTTCCAAAGCCAGATATGCCAGCTCAGTGGTAGAGTGTCACATTTACAGGGTGATGCTGCCCCTCATGGACAGCCTCCACCACTGCCTCCTTTGCAGCTGTTTAGGTGCAGTGAAAGTTGCCCATGGCTGAGGACCTCCATCCCACTGTTCCCATGGGCTTGTGAATGCCGAACACCCATCCCCATCCAGGGTCTATCCCCCCCTCACATGTGTCATATACCAAGCCTGTATGCTGTCTTTTCTGTCATCCTACCTATCCTCTATGGCCATACCTACACTCCTTCCCCAACATCCGACCCTCACCTACAGAAACATAATGCCAATAGGCTCCTAGGACAAAATCTGCCCTATACATAGCTGTCCATTAAACCCTTGTAATATGCATCACAACATACTCCTGTTATCCTCACCCCTGTCCCTCAGGTGCACGATCCTGGTATGCACATCCCTCCTACATAGTCCAGGTACACGTGATGAGGATGACCCCATTGTACACACAACACTACCAGTCCCTCTATGGTTACCCCATTTACCTTTATCATGATGACGATGTTGCACACAGCACCTTGCAAGAGTACTGTTCACACATAATGATTGGACAGGTACTGTTGTGTTAATGTACATTACATGCACAGAGTGATGTATACAGCCAATGTACAACTATTTGCAGGTATGAATGACACATGTCTGTCTGAGGGAGTCTTGAGATCACATAGAGCAACACACCACAACATAATACAGGTGTCGCTGGTGTTTCCCGTTTCATTAGTTTGTAATGCTTTGTTGCCACATGGTATGTTCCTGATATATCTCTATATATGCATGTACCTATATGCTGGACATAAACTCTCACATATACATCTACATGATGGGATACATTCCTATACTGATGAATGACTGCGCTGTATGATATGTTTGTGGTACTGTCCGTTGTTTGTATATCTACCATGGCATATTGGTAATTCACATTAGCTGTGTGTGCAGGGTCCTGGTTCCATCCCTTGCAAAGGACATTTATTTGGTTGCAGAGCAGAACAAGCCCATTGGATACGGAGTGAGTAAGGCACATTAAAGCAGTTGGGAGCGGGAATGCATGGGTTTGTGCGGTGTTAAGCACTGCTGACTTCTGGCTACAGCTTCTTACACTCAGTTAGCCTCTACATTGCTTTTCCAGTGCAATACTCGCATACTGGTAGCCAAACACGCTTACACCAGCTCACTCACGCACTTGCAAATGCACCGACATTGGTGGTTGCATCTGTCACTCACAGCCCTGGGCATTCAACTGTATGGAATCAGCAGCCTGTCCAGTGAATTAATCGTATTATTTGTGTGTTCCTCATTCAATCTGCTCCCTTCTGGTTGATACATGGCTCTTCAATACAGACAAGTAATTGGGTTTTGGGAGCCACATCCATCGGCCAAGTCATGGTACCGCATACCTATTATAGGTTTGCCACCTTTTCAATTGGCCAAGGTGGGACTTTAGGGTTAACACCTGTCCCACTTTGCAAGGGACATTCCCTCTTTGGGCAGTTGTGTCCTGCGAAAATAATCAAGACATAGCAAATGTCCTGATTACAGGACAATATTATATTCTATGTTTCTTTAATAGTTGTATAAAACAGTTATTTTATATATGAAACTTCTATATGTTATGTGAAGTAGCATAAGCAATTCAAATGTTACTAGAATAAGCTTTTATTTGTGCAAATAAGTACAATTCTGTACTATGCATGGCTGTAGGTATGTTTTGTCCTGGAACATCTGACATTTCTACAGAACATGTCCCACTTTGGCCATTTGGAAAGGTGGCAACCCTATAGGACCCGTATGTAGAGATGTCAGATTTTGCAGGGCAACACATACCCACAGCCAGTAGAAAGGAGAGTACTTAACTGTTTTGCCTAAATAAAAGGTTATTCTTGTAGAATTATAGTTGCACATACAGTTTCTTATAACATTTAGGTGTTTCAGATACAAAATAATTGTTTTATGCAACTACTACAGACAATATAGGAAATATTTGCCCTAAATCACAGGACATTTGCCATAATTACATGTATTTTGCAGGACACAACTGTCCAAAGGGGAGTGTCTCTCACAAAGTGAACAGGTGGTAACCCCAACACTATTATTCTATCATCTTTCTAAGGTAGGCGGGGGAACATGCACTTTCTCTCACTAGCAGACCTATCATACGAATGGGGAAGACTGAACCCTGAATCAGGGACACTGCATAACAACCTCAGGGACACATTTAGAAGGTTGGTGCTATTAACCTGACACATTGACAGACCCATAGGACATATGTATTCATGCAAATTGTCTGTGGTACATGCTGTTTATGACTCTTACATGTTGTCATTATTCATTACGAGTATTCCGCCACATTTCCTCCTAATATCACTAGTTCTAGGAGGGTTTAGTTGGGACTGTGTTAGATTCTGATTCGTAATCATGGGCGTCCCTGGTAATCGGGGACAGTTCAATGATATGGTCCCTATGTGTTCCCCCAATGGTTTACAGACTATGCAGTAGATGTGCTCTTAAGGTTTGGAAGGTATGGGCGTCTGCTATACCCACATCAGAATATTACTTACTTCCACGCGGCAGTCCTAATATGTCTCTGCCATCCAATACCTGCATGCCTAGGCCCATAATCATATACCCATAGTTCCCCTACCTGCCACTCCTCTATAGCACTCATCCTTACTGTGGTCGCAGGTGGGGTATGGACACACCCCTACACACTGCCTAGTCTCCCTGTGTCGAGACACATGTCATACGTTGTGTCAACCCATGTGTTATCAGGCTTGCACAACCAACTGTTCCGTGTACAGCTACATCCTGGTCACAGCAATCTTTACTGGCCTTGGCAGGAAGAACAGAATTTTGGTGTCCCACAAGGGACATCGCTGTCCATGTTTAAAGTGTAGACCTTGTAGTTCTCTCCCACTGGTAGTTTCCTGCCGGTGGTCTGGGAAGCAGTGGTGCATTTACCTTTATTGTGTGTCTGTATGTCTCACTGGCCTAGCTGGGGGTGGGGGGTGGGGGGGTGGGAGGTAGACGTTTGTTTATTGGATCTCCCACCAACATATGCCCTGTCTGAACATATGTTACCCGTAACTGCTGTAATATAACCTAGGTATATACATGTGTATATTTACTGTAACGTATATATATCTATTTACATGTATGCATACATGTATATTCATATCCTGCTATACATATATATATATATATATATATATATATATATATATATATATATATATATATATATATATATATGAATATATATATACATCTGTGTGTCTGTAGACCAATACATTCCCTGCTCATATACACTTACACATGTGCAATGGTGTTTATATATGCTTCACCAGCATACTAGCACCATATTCATTATGACACCGACACTTCACTCCATTTATCTTGTAATCGGTATTTAGCACATTATACAGCGGACAGATGTCACAATATATTCATGTACGGATTGCCGATGGTAATTGGAATGTGATACAGTGTGACTCAACCTGTCCCTCTTATGCACATCTACTGTTGATGTTTGTATGTGCACATTCCTATTATTTATGTCAACAAATGGAATGCATGTGTTACAGAGAATGTACTTCAACATATTGTTGTCTGCATGTGTGTATGCATATATACCTATTGTGAACTAGCTGACCTCCATGGGGTGGTCCAGTAGAACCGGGCCATCCAACCCTGGCATGCCTGGATCCATAATTGCATACCCCTAGTTCCTCCACCCCACCCGTGTTGAATTTACATGTGTCACATCCATTATCCACTTGTTATCACAGCCATGACACACCTTTACACACTGCAATCTCCAGAGCATTAGGGGCCCTACACACATTTTGTCCTGCCTCGTGTGTTCACAGGGTCTCCCGCCATGTATATTTGCACATATGTGCCTTTCCTGGGGTTATGTATTACGGCCATTTGCGCTTTGCAATTTTTAGTGGTCCCAGCATGGACTACATTCCGTCTGTGTGTAAAGTAGACTTAGCAATTCAAAGATGTTACTCCCACTGGTAAAACCATGCCTGTGGTGTGAGTAGTGGTGCTCTGCTCACTCCTGGGCAACTTTTTATGACATACGCTGACAGCACTATATAATACCATAATTACTGTTGATTCCCTTTTCATCCCTTGTGTATGCTTTATTGTTACGATGTTCATTCTTCATATATATATCTATATCTATATATATATATATATATATATATATATATATATATATATATATATATATATATATATATATATCTATACACACATTTATATATGTGTGTGTGTGTGTATCTATCTATATATATATATATATATATATATATATATATATATATATGTATATATATATATGTATATATATATATATATATATATATATATATATATATATATGTATAGATATATATATATATATATATATATATATATATATATATATATATATATATATATATATATATATATTGCATCTGTACATACAAACATACATGTCCTATGCTGGGAACTGCTTACACCCGTGCAAGCGCACTCACCTATGCTTACTGTGCATTAGATATGTTTACTGCTGCTTATTTGTGCTTACTTGTGCCTTATTCATTATGACAGTACCACTTTGATTGAAGGGATCTGGTTAACAGTCCCATGCAATACACTCATTCACTTTTACATGTTTAAATGTCAGCTTTACAGCAAAGTAACATTCATTCCACAAGGAAAATGATATGTGCTATAGTCGAACTTGAACTGTGAATGCCTTTTCGTTAGACGGATGCTCTAACCACTACACTATTGGTGATCTGCTTCAATTATATGTATACCCATGTTGCATAGTTACCCAAACACATGCCTCAACACTTCACTTACACAGCAATCATCCATTTTCCTGTTGGGAAAACTGCACAACTACACATGCGCCATTCCCTATTCCCTACTGCTCTGGACCCGTGCTGCATGTTGACTCACTCCGAGGATATTCAGACCTCCAAAGCCTATAGCCCTAGCACATAGGTGTATTTGATTGTTAGGGTGTTCATGTGGTCATCTAGGTTTAGGCTTGTCCAACTGGGGACCTGGACAGCCTTGTACCTGTTTAAAAGTCAGATTTAGCACGTGGACAAGGTTACTCCCACTGTTAGTATCCTACCTGTGTTTAGAGACGCAGTGATTTGGCCACTTTTGGCCAGCTATATTCCTTTGCATTCATTATGATTGCTTTCTTATTCCCATGTTCATTCTGTGTGGCCAAATGGCCAAAGTGGGACTTATTTGGTACAAACCTCAAGATTTTGCAGGCCGACACATACCCACAGCAAGTACAAAGGACAGGACTTCACTTTTATGCCTAATTGACAACTTATTCTTGTAGCAGTTTAGTTGCTTATTCAATTTCTTATCACAATTAGGTGTTTCAGATACAGAATAACTAACTATTTTATGCAACTATTACATAAATATAGGACATATTTTTGTCATTAAATCTCAGGACATCTGCCATTTGACACTAAGTGTACAGGACACAACTGGCCAAGGAGGGACTGTCCCTCACAAAGTGGGACAGGTGGTTACCCTATATAGATATATATAAGTATATATATATATATATATATATATATATATATATATATATATATATATATATAAATATATATGTACATACGCATGCATACACATCTATATGATTTCATTACTTTGATCATACTGTTGAATGACTGTGCTGTCTGCTATGTTTTTGATAAAATTGACATTAAGTATAACTGCCGTGGCTTAGTGGTAAATCACATTGATTGTGATGTGTAGGGTCCTGGTGACAGCCTGGCCGATGTGGTATATTGTGTTGCTGGGCAGAACAAGGGCTGTTGGACTAAGGGTGAGTACAACACTTTTCAGCTGCGGTTTTCCGTTTCACCGCCGAGTCACGTCATGCAAAATCTCTACATTCTTACTGTGATACGTCACCCCAGTTCACAATTAATTGGTATGATATCATTATATAGCATAAAATTAGCAGGATATAGTCGTATACAGATTACTCATCATAAATGGTGTGTGTTGTAGTCAATCCAGCAACGTCTGCTCGATAGTCAGATGCTCTAATGACTACACTATTTGTGTTCTGCTTCATTTATATGTATACCCATGGTACATAGTTACCCAAACACATGACTCAACACTTCACTACTAACACAGCAGGCATCCATTTTCCTGTTGGGAAAAATGCAGTACTACACATGCACCATTCCCTACTGCTCTGGACCCTTGCCGCATGTTGACTCACTCCGAGGATATTCAGACCTCCAAAGCCTATAGTATTGGCACATACGTATATTTGATTGTCAGGGTGTTCATGTGGTCATCTGGGTTTAGACTTGTCTGACTGGGGACTGGGACTGCCCTATACCTAGTTGAAAGTCAGACTTAGCACGGGGACATCATTAGTTCCACTTTTAGCATCCTACCTGTGGTTGGGGATGCAGAGGTGTGCTCACCTCTAGCCATCCTGATATATAATAGCACTAAATATTATGGGGTGTTCTGCTGCTGTTTCGCTTCACATTCATTATGACTGCTATATAGTGATCATGTTCATTCTTCATATGTATATATATATATATATATATATATATATATATATATATATATATATATATATATATATATATATATATATATATATATATATATATATATATATATATATATATATATATATATATATATATATATATATATATCATACATCTATATCTATATATATATATATATATATATATATATATATATATATATATATATATATATATATATATATATATATATATATATATATATATATATATATATATATATATATATATTTATATATGTATATATATCGGTCTGTACATACACATGCATATACACCTACATGCTTATTTACATTTCCCATACTGCTGAATCACCGCCACTTACCGTCGTGCATACACGCTTGCATATCCGCTTACGTCTAGGGTTGCCACCTTTTCAAATGGACAAAGTGGTGCATTTTTGGGACACATATCAGATTTTACAGGCTGACACATACCCACGGTCAGTACAAAGGTTAGAACTTTACTTATTTGCCTAAATGAAAGCTTATTCTTGTAGCTGTTTAGTTGCTTTGTCTGTTTCTTGTAACATTTAAGTATTTTACATACAGAAATAACTGTTTTATGCAACTGTTACATGAAATATGGTACATAATCATTTCCTACAATCACATTGCATTTGCCATTGTATTATTTTTGGTCAGGACACAACTGCCCAAAAAGGGACTGTCCCTCATAAAGTGGGACAGGTGCTAACCCTACTTACGTCTGCTTTAAAGCACCTTAATCACCCTATATCCAACTGCCACTATGCGAATGTGTAAGGTATATATTCCCGGTAATGCATGTGGGGAGACGTGCATCATGGTAAGGTGTATAATCCCGGGTCGTTGGTTCTGCAGGACCGGCTGGAGGCTGAGCAGTCTTGTGGACAACTACTGCTCATATAACTTGTGCCAGATGTCTACAGGACTGGACATTGTGTCATGACACCAAGTCTAATGTTTAGAACAGATACTTATCCCATGAGGGATATCCAAAAATTGTGGGGACCGATGGCCTCGATTCTTTTGGCTTCATGAAAATGAGGTAGGGTTATACATGCAAGGGATACATAGTTTGCAATCCTGAGACTGCCTAGGGTGAGACTGCGTACTAGATATGAGTAGGCGTCACTATGTGCAGATATGGCTGCGCCAAGCTCGCAGCCCGAGTATGGCTGGTTTTGGAGGATGTTCAGGAAGTGTGTGGGGGGGTGGTGTGCTGTGGAGGGGTTGTTTTGGGGTTGGATGGCTCAGCTCAGGCCAGACCATTATGTGGGTATGTGCCGGTAACGTTTCTGTACATGTGTATCGCACATTTTAATGTTCATATGTTTGTGGGATTGTGTTCTACAGTATGGCCTGCCAGGTTGTATTGCGAATGTAAATGTTTGTTCTTTGGTTGTCTTTCTGATTCACCCACTGCTCCCTCATACACTTCCAGTTCACCTATTGTGCATCCAACCCAGTTTCCCCTTGGCAAATTATTACATTACCCGTCACCCTCCACCCCCATATTCCACACACACCATCCATCCCTTCTCTGGTTGATGGCCCATGGCTCAGTCAACAGAACACATTGTGTACACTACATATCTCTGGTACCAATATGGTTGTGAGAACTACCCTAGAATTTTTGATATTCCACATGCTGTACTTCACGCACATCGGTACACGCAAATACTTATCTTTCATGACATGGTAGGTAGACCCGGGTAATACCCGTTCATCTTTGGGCTGTCCTGAAAAGGACGACTTGGACCGTGAATGGGCAGATATTGGGCGAATGCTCTGACCATTGGTAGAGTTGCCAACTTTTCATATGACCAAGATGGGACATTTTCGGGACACACATCAGATTTTACAGGCCAACACATATCCACAGTCAATACAAAGGATAGTACTTTAGTTTTATGCCTAAATGTAAGCTTATTGTTGTAGCAGTTTAGTTGCTTATTCTGTTTCATTTACTTGCTTATTCTGTTTCTTGTAACATTTAGGTATTTTACATACGGAAATAAGTATTTTGGGACTATTACATAAAATATGAGACATAATTATGTCCTACAATCGCAGGATATTTGACATTTATAATGGTTTTGGTATGGATACAACTGCCTAGAGGGGGACTGTCCCTCACAATGTGGGACAGGTGGCAACCCTAACCATTGGGCTAGGCTTAGCAACTGGCAGTGCGCTAACACGATGCATTTCACTTCCATTTGGTATAACTATCGACACTACAATGGAATACATTATTTGTTCAAGGGACGGGGACTCAATATTCAGCTACGTGCCTTTGTGTTTACTTTTTATTTTGGTGTTCACAAAACTGTCTTGTATGCTTTGCATACATTTCAGTATCCACGGACACTGACAGGAGTGATTACTATTAGAGGCAGGCTGTACTAGTCAGCATTTTAGGTTGCAAGTATGCAGCCAACATGTTCACACCTCCGTGCAGTGCTTGGACACGCCCCCTGCACTCGCGCACAGCACCTTCATTAATATGCATTTGGTGCTGCTGCGCCATCTCTATGCTGCACGGTCGGTGCAAGGCTAATGCTTCATGAGTCCCGGGGTAAGTGCTTTCATTCCACTATTTCTAAATAATTTCATCTAACAAACTTCATTTGAAAGAGTGGAAAGAAAATGTTCAATTTATTAAATTATTTGGTTTTCAGTCTTGCAAGTATGGATGGTGTTTATTTTTAGTTTTTAGTTTGATTAGTACACCTCTTTGGGCATAGGTTTGGAGAGCTTTTGGACAATGTTTAAACTGTATTTGCTAGTACTATACAAATCATATAAGGAAAACATATCCTCAAGTGATTTATTTAAGATCCATATACTTTTATACAGAATTTAGGGTCCTTGTTCCATAAATGATCACCATGAATGAAAGATGCTCAAAAGCTGACTAGCAGGGGAGAAGGCAAGATGACATCTAGCTGTGTAAAATGGCAAAGTGCTTGTACATTTATGGTGGATTATTATTCTGTTAATGCTAACATGTTAGTTTGCACTAGCTCACCCATTTGACTTGTTTATCAAAACCATGTAACTTGAGTCTCCTTACATACCTCCTTTAAAATCTGCCTCTTGTTCATTAGATGAGACCAGGCCCATCATTGCACCCACTAGCTACAGATAACACAAATTTGTGTTGCATCCCATTTGTCTCTCAATACAGACATTTTCATTGTACTACATTATGTTAAAATAGATAACTAGTCTTTAGTCTTCAGGGGAAATTTTTCTCCTTTATAGAAAGAGCTTCTTAGCCTATACAGCTAAAATATTTAATCTCTTCATATAGGATTCCTGCAATAGACTTCAGCCATAGTCATGATTGCCATCTTATGATACCTATGCATATATGATAAATTTTGACTGGAATTCTGCTGCAGGTCAGATGCGTGGCACTTCATCTGTGACTGGCGAAGTAGCAGTCTTGTTATAAATCATGAAAATATGATTGTGTCTATTTTGTTGGAAATCAAATCATCTAAATATCATTAGTCATGTTTTCTCAAAACACAGTAATATTTCCCATGGTTTTCCTGAGGGGAAAGTGGACCCTTTTCTCACTGCATCCCATCTTAATTATAAAAATGTATTTAGTAGTTATACCGTGCCAGTGAAAGTGAGCAAAATCAACACTTGGTATTTTACTGCATTAGCTCCTAATGATGTGGACTGACCCATGAAAATATCTTACATCTTCTTAAGAAAAAAAGACAAGGAAAAGCTTTTAGGAGTTTGCCTTGTCCACCACAAAAATGTCGTCTGATATTTAGGGTGATTGTGTATAAATACATCTACATGAGCACAGGAGACTTGTAGATGGTGTTATATTTGTTCCACTTCTGACATTCTTTCCCTATCTTTTCTGTTTTCATTATATCAGTAAACCAGCACACTATCACATGAAAAATGTATTCAATTGGCTGTGTCTGCATCCTAGCATAGTAGCATTTTTAGTTATATTATGATGTTGAATATAATAAAGAGTGACAGCACTACTGTAACCTTTTATATTCTTATTAATGTGTGTGTTATTTCCTAGTGTTTTCTTCTTTTTTTCATGCAAAGTTTTCCTGGGTTGAGCCTGACAATGATCCATTTGGATCAGTGCTGGACTCTGGTTAAGAAATACATAACTAAATGGGTCAAGTAACTATTTAATAGAGAATTTATGAGTATATCAGATAATAAAAATATGTTGGTGTGATAACAATGCTAACATTACTCAAGTTAGTGTGAAATGACCATCCAAGTGTCCATCTGGATCAGTGCTGTACTCTGGTTAACAAATATATAACCAGATGTGTCAAGTAATTATTTAATGGAGAAATTATGAGTATATCAGATAATAAAAATATCTTGGTGCAGTAACAATGCTAACATTACTCAAATTAGTTAGTCTTAGATGACCATCTAAATGTCAGTAAAATGCTGAGAAGCATTAATATAGGAATGTATTTCAGGTGGTTTATTTACACCCTTATACAGGGCACAGTGAAGCATCATATGAAATTACATGAGGGAGTTTATTCACACTCTTATACAGGGCACCATGAGGCATCATATGAAGTTACATGGAAGAGTTTATTCACACCCTTATGTGAGGCATCATATGAAGTTAAATGGGGGAGTTTATTCACACCCTTATACAAGGCACTGTTTGGCATCATATGAAGTTACATCGGGGAGTTTATTCACACCTTTATACAGGGCACTGTAAGGCATCATATGAAGTTACATGGGCTGTTTGGAGATGTATTAAGAAAGAAAGATAATGTTCCCTGGCAGTGTACAAAATAATCATTAGGATATGGTATGAACAAATCTCAATAAAGAGGCTTAAAAAATTAATCTCTTCTCTTAAGGAAAGAGATTTGGTTGAGCTATATTAGGGACATTTTACTTTGCCCAAATGTAGGTAGCTGATGTTGATACAGTTGAGTATGAAGGGGGTTCAAACAAGGGCAATTAATGGTCCATCAGTTTAAGTTGGATTGCAGAATTATCTTTTTATATAGGGACATTTAGTATCCTGGAATATGTGGAAAAACAAACATGTTCAAAGTAATTCAATTAAACATTTATGACTGCTTTGTTTATTACAAACAGTAGCTTTTTGGGGATGTAGCAGCTGAGAAGGCATTAGCTGCAACTATCAAAAAGATTCAGTATTCAATAATCTTCTTTTGATTAACTTATATGCTTGTGTGTAAGCACATAGAGTTAGAAAATTACTTCATGCAAGGGTCCACAAATTTTCTTTATCCTGTTTAATATGGTTCTTTAAAAACAATAGATAAATTGAATTTGGAGTTAAGTTGCAGAAAACTGGAATTGATGTAAGCTGTCCACGCAGCATTCTTATAACTTGAACTTTGGGATACAGAAATAATCCCACTGTGAGCATAAACTGCAGTAGCCAAAAAGTGCAGTTTATGAGATCTTGTAATATGGAATTCAAAGATGCAATGAGGAAGTCTATGTATTGACTAATTTGCATGTCTCTGAATTGCCAGTAATTCCACCCACAGCTGAAGTGCACTTTCCATCAGTATTTGCCAGTATGTTCCATGCATCACATTGCCACAAACACCTTATCATGCATTCAGCCACATCCATGCAGAAATTCAAACACACATACCATACATCACACTGTAATTACCACTAGTAGCCCATTTGTCATGCTGGCATAGGCACCCCAAAATTTAATCTCCAGCACCATTCACCCATCGCCATGTGTGTGTATATATATATATATATATATATATATATATATATATATATATATATATATATATATAAATACACACACACACACATTCTCAGCCAAAACCACTAGTACCTCCGCAGACATGCACACACTGCCACAGAAATGCACATACACACTTGCCACCACTCTGACCTCTACACTATTTTTTGTCAGAGTAACCCCTATGCTTTGTCACATATCCTCGGAGGCTATTAGCCAATCTGTTAACACTGATCTGTTTCCTCAGCCAGTGTTCAAGCTATTCAAAGCTGCAGTGAGATACACATTCTGCCATTTGATCTGCTGTGATATAGGAAAAAGATAAGTGCTTATTTTCAGCTGTTTTCTGTACTTCTGTTTTACTGCATATCTGTTTAATCTGTGCAACTGTTTTTAGACTCCTTTGTGATGTCTGTTAGACCTGAATATCTGTTGCTGTTTGTGACCTTTGGAACTTATATTGAAATATTTTGTCTAGAGAGGCCTAGCTGTTTCTTTGTGGTAGAGAATATTAATGTGGTTTGATCTAGCTAGAAGCATTCCTGCAACACTGCATTATTTTGATTGGATAATTTGGCTGGTTTATGTTTCTCTGCCTTTAATAGCCAGTGTTTTGAACCAGTTTCTACTTGCTTGCTTAAGCTGTTCAAAAGATAGGTTTTCTGCCATTTGCTCTGCTGTGATATTGGAAAAAGATAAGTGCTTATTTTCAACTGCCTTCTGTACTTTTCTTTTACTGCATATCTGTTTAATCTGTGCAACTGTCTTTTAGTCTCATTTTTGTTATGTGTTAGAACTGAATATATGTAATAAATCCAATACGCCATTCAAATGGTAATAAAACACTCAATATTTATTAAAACAAAAAACAACCGGTAAGCGCTTTCATTCACAAAGAACTTTTTCAGACCTGGTTGTCACACATACAAAATTCACATTTATAGTTTCCTCAAGACACATGACCCAAGACATTAGCAGTGTTTTAACCCTTTCTTACATAACACTGCTTTAAAGTTTTCCATATCATTCATACCTGCATCTGCACCTGTGTTTAGCCTCACTTGCCAAGCATATTCTTTCCAGTTTAAATCCACTTCTGCATCTCATCTCTTGTCTGCCTTTAAAACTTGGTCAATAACAGCAAAACTAAAACCCACTTTAATGCTGTTATAACAGTTAACAACATGTCTTGCTAGGGCATTAGTTACATCCAGTTTTTCTACTGCCCTCAGGTGCTCATAAATTCTGTGATGGAAGCTACGTATAGTTCTTCCTATGTAGAATCCATCGCAAGAATTACATAATACTAGATACACAATGAATTTAGACTTGCAATTACAATTCCCCTTGATATTATTTATAATTGGACGTCAAGATGTGAAGACTGCAATTATTGTAAGTTTTTGGTACTGGGGAATAAAATAGTAGTAAAGACTCGGGACTTTAGTATTAATATCAAGGGGAATGATAATTGCAAGTCTAAATTCATTGTGTATCTAGTATTATGTAATTCTTGCGATGGATTCTACATAGGAAGAACTATATGTAGCTTCCATCACAGAATTTATGAGCACCTGAGGGCAGTAGAAAAACTGGATGCAACTAATGCCTTAGCAAGACATGTTAACTGTTATAACAGAGTTAAAGTGGGTTTTAGTTTTACTGTTATTAACCAAGTTTTAAATGCATACAAGAGATGGGATGCAGAAGTAGATTTAAAATGGAAAGAATATGTTTGGCAAGTGAGGCTAAACACAGGTGCAGATCCAGGTATGAATAATATGGAAAACTTTAAAGCAGTGTTATGTAAGAAAGGGTTAAAACACTGCTAATGTTTTGGGTCATGTGACTTGAGCAAACTATACATGTGAATTTTGTATGTGTGACAACCAGGTCTGAAGAAGATAATTTGTGAATGAAAGCGCTTACTGGTTGTTTTTTGTTTCAATAAATATTGAGTGTTTTATTGTCATTCGAATTGCGCATTGGATTTATTACATTTACAATTGGAACTGTGAAGATTTATTTAGAACTGAATATATGTTACTATTTGTGACTTTTGTAGCTTGTCATGAAATCTTTTGTCTAGAGAGGCCTAGCTTTTTCTTTATGATAGATAAGATTAGTGTGGTTTGATCTAGCTGGAAGCATTTTTGCAAAACTGTGTTATTTTGATAGTATAATTTGGCTAGTTTCTGTTTCTTTGCCTTTAATAACCAGTGTTTTAAACCAGTTTGTACTTGTTTGCTCAAGCATTTCAAAGCTGCAGTGAGATAGGTCTTCTGCCATTTGGTCTGCTGTGATACTGGAAAAATATAAGTGCTTATTTTCAACTGTTCTCTGCACTTCTGTTTTACAGCATATCTGTTTAATCTGTGTAACTGTTTTTGTCTCCTTTTTATTGTCTGTTAGAGCGGAATATCTGTTACTGTTTGTGACCTTTGGAGCTTGTAGTGGAATCTTTTGTCTAGAGACACCTACCTCTTTCTTTGTGGGAGAGATAATCGGTGTGTTTTGATCTAGCTAGAAGCATTCTTGCAACACTATGCTATTTTGATTGGATAATATGGCTGGTTTCTTTTTCTCTGCCTTTAATAGCCAGTGTTTTAAACCAGTTTGTACTTGTTTGCGCAAGCTGTTCAAAGCTGCGGTAAGATAGGCATTCTGTTGTTTGCTTTGCTGTGATATTGAAAAAAGATAAGTGCTTATTTTCAACTGTTTTCTGCACTTCTGTTCTACTGCATATCTGTTTAATCTATGCAACTCATTTTAGTCTCCTTTTTTGTAGTCTGTTAGAGCTGAATATATGTTACTGCTTGTGACATTTGGAGCTTGTGGTGAAACATTTTGTCTAGAGAGGCTTAGCTGTTTCTTTGTGGGAGAGAGAATCATTGTGGTTTGATCTAGCTAGAAGCATTCCTGCAGCACTGTGTTTTTTGTTATTTGATAATTTGGCTGGTTTCTCTTTCACTGCCTTTAATAGCCACTGTTTTAAACCAGTTTGTACTTGTTCGGTCAAGCTGTTCAAAAGATAGGTCTCTGATATTTGTTCTGCTCTAATACTGGAAAAAGATGTGTTTATTTTCAACTGTTTTCTCCACTTCTCTTTTACTGCATATCTGTTTAATCTGTGTAACTGTTTTAGTCTCCTTTTTGTTATCTGTTAGAGTTGAATGTCTGTTATTGTTTGTGATCTTTGGAGCTTGTAGTGAAATCTGTTTCTTTGTGGGAGAAAGAATCAGTGTGGTTTGATCTAGATAAAAACAGTCCTGCAACACTTATTTTGATACTATAATGTGGCTGGTTTAGGTTTCTCTGCCTTTAATAGACAATGTTTTAAGCCAGTTTGTATTTGTTGGCTCAAGCTGTTCAAAGCTACATTGAAATAGGCCTTCTGTCATTTGCTGTGCTGTGATACAGGAAAAAAGTGCTTATTTTCAATTGTTTTCTTAACTTTTGTTTTACTGCATATCTGTTTAATCTCTAAGGTTGTTTTTAGTCTCCTTTTTGCTGTCTGTTAAAGCTGAATATATGTTACTGTTTTTTGACCTTTGGAGCTTGTAGTGAAATCTTTTGTCTAGAGACGCCTACTTCTTTCTTTGTGGGAGAGAGACTCGGTGTGTTTTGATCCAGCTAGAAGCATTCTTGCAACACTGCATCATTTTGATTGGATAATGTGGCTGGTTTCTTTTACTTTGCCTTTAATAGCCAGTGAATTAAACCAGTTTATACTTGCTTGAGCAAGCTGTTCAAAGCTGCGGTGAGATAGGCATTCTGCCATTTGCTCTGCTGTGACATTGGAAAAAGATAAGTTCTTATTTTCAACTGTTTTCTGCATTTCATTTTTACTGCATACCTGTTCATTCTACTGTTTATAGTGAGAACTTTGTAACAAACCACCCATTTAGCTTCTCAACCTTGAATTATCTTTTTATCTTCTGTCTCCTCATGTTCTGCTAAAAAAAAAACTGTACCTCTTCCTACTTCATTTTTCTTGTTGTGCTTAGGAGTTCAACTGCATTTAGTTTGCCATATTTATTACTGCTTGTTGGTAGACTTATTAAATTGATGACAATATTCTACTCAATTTTTTCATACTGTGAGTTCTGGTCGTTTGACTATAAGTGATTAATCTGTGCTTCATTGCAAATTTTAATGTGTTCTTAACCTTAACATTGAGTAGTATAGTCCAAATACAGGTCTGCTGCATCCAGAGCTTCAGCTGTATGGTTTTTACCCTTTTTGAGGTATTCCAGCTACAAATTTTCCCTTAGTAGCACTTGTGTTATCATCTAGTAGTACTACTCTTAGACCTTCCTCCCTTTACCCTTTTAGCTATTTCAGTTTTTGACAAATATGGATGGACAATTTCCTACATTTTCTCCTGCCAGTCTGGTGATATGGGCATCCTGAGACAGTGTAGCAAATCCCTCATGTACATGGACAATGCTCTACTACTGTAATCTAGGAACACAATTTTTGAGAGATGCAATAGCATCAAGCACCTAGTGTCATTGCTCTCGCCCCCAAAAACCAGATCTGGCACCGAGAGGTTGGCAACACGAAGACCAAACCTCAAGCACAACCCACACCCACACAACATACCCCCACACATGCAGAGGTCCTCAACAAAAGCATACCCAAACAAAAGAGACCTCTGAGGCATAAATGCACGTGAACTCCACTGTTCACCACACCACACACCACACATAGTCCACACACCTGTGTCTCAAAGACAGTAAGGCCTAAACATAAACCTAACATATTAGTCATGGGAGACTCCATTGTGAGACACACAGATGTGCCCCTCACCAGGCTGGATAAGGAGAAAGTCACAGTTAGTTGTTTGTCGGGTGCCAGAATATGCCATATCACCAATGCACTCATGTCTCTCAGCAGGTACTGTTATCACCCTGTCATAGTCCATGTTAGATTGAATGACTTGAGATGTACCTCCCTGGACTATATGAAGAGAGACATGATCAAGCTCACTGAGAATGTGTCACAGGCAGGTATGTTCCTAGCATTAAGCAGCATTCTACCATCACCCAGGAGGATCCCTCAATACAAACAGAAAAAGATTGACTTTAACAATTGGCTTAGTTTCTGGTGTTGTTTCAAGGGGATCCAGTACCTGACAGCCTGGGATGACATGATTGACAAACCACAATGCTTTGCCAGAGATGGCCTGCATCTTTCTCCCTTGGGATTCAGGCTCCTGGCAAAGGCTCTTGCCTTCTCCCACAGTGCCTTTTTTAGGAAATGCCATGAGGTTAAAACTACCAACATGAAATTTCATCAAAACATAAATTAATGGTCATGCTGCTAAATCTTAGGAGTCTAAACATGAAACTGCACTCATTGCAAGCATTCTTAACCCTGGAAGAAGCTGACATTTGTGCAGTCATAGAAACCTGGCTCAACTCTGCATAGAGCACCCCAGCCATACCAGGTAACCCATCCTATCATTCATTCAGACTCCAAACTGTGGTCAGCAAAACAAAAGGTGTTCGAGTTGCAATACATATAAAATACATATAGACTTCTAATCTGGTCAAACAGTATGATGCGCAGGAAACACTCCTGGTTCAGTTAACAATTGACAAGATCCCTATTTAAATCATAGATAGATATAGGCCTCCAACTCTGACTCAAGATGCCCACTCCACCTATCGGGACCTCTTCAAATCTATCAAGATTCAACCATTTACCCTGATCCTGGATGACTTTATCTATCCAACCATAGAAAGAAAGAAATACTCATGCCAAAACGCAAATGTCCAGAGATTCCTTGATTTCATCAATGCAAATGCCTTTGACCATTTGGTTGACACTCTCACAAGAAGAGAAAATATCTTGGACTTGCTATTAACAAATATGAGTAACAACTCCAGCATCCCTACAGTGTCATCATCCCTGGTAAGATCTGACTACAAAGCAGTCACTTTTGAAGTCACCATCTCCCCCCAACCCCCCCCCCCGCAGCTAGGGTCAAACAAAAAAAACCTCTCTGAAGCTGATTACAACCTCCTGAAGGAAGGTATAAACAGCTTCACAGCCCTCTCCCCCTCCAAAGAACTGGCACATATGTCCAAACCTTTACCAAGGTATTATATGAGCATTTATATAGCTGCATGGAATCAGGAATACCAGGCATGATGAAATCCTCCTTATCAAGGAAGAGTAAATTTGTCTCGTAGACATCAACAATAAATAAACTCTATAATAAAAGGAAAAAATTGCTGTCCAGGACCAAGAAGGAGCAGGTTCCTAATTGGAAGCAATCTCTCCTTAGCCTGAGCAAGCAAATAAGAGCACTAGTGAAATCCTACAAAGCAAACTTTGAGCCCAAACTGGCCACATCTACTAAAGACAATCATATGGCCTTTTTCACATATGTCCACAGTCTCAAGGGAAACACCCAGATCTGCTCAGAACTGGTGGTCAAGGACAAACATACACAAACGCTGTAGATATAGCCAACCTGCTGGCATACAGGCTCAGTGAAAACTTCAGTCCTCTGTCCCCCCATCAGTAGAACAGGAGATCCCTAGTACCTGCCACCCTCCCCCTATTTCTAGGAAGCAAATGATCACTGCCCTCTCAAAGGCAAAAAATACAGCCCCCATGGGACCCGATAACATCCCAGGCTGCATCTTACATGAACTCAGGCAGGAAATAGCAGCACCATTGGCACCCTATTTAGCCAATGCCTGAGTACCAGCTTCATCCCAGCCAAGTGGAGGACAGCTACTGTCATCCCTTTGTAGAAAGGTGGAGTGTCTACCAATTCAGGAAATTATGGACTCATCAGCCTAACTAGCCTGATCTGCAAGGCCATGGAGTGTATTATCATGAACCTCATTAACAAGGAAATTGGCATCCTCCAGACACTTGATCCCACACCTTTTGGTTTTGCCAAGGAGAGGTCATGCCTGTTAAATTTGGTTGACTTCTTTAAGACAGTCAACAAGGCCAGAGATGAGGGGAAGATGGTGCACACCACCTACCCTGACCTGGCCAAAGCCTTCAATACTATTTCCTACTAAGGTCTAATAGATAAACTCTCTCAACTGAGCATCTATCCATATGTTACAAGATGGATAGCAAACTGTCTCACTGATAGAATCCAACTTGTCAAAATAGAGGAAGCCACTTCAAGTAGTAGATGTGTAACAAGTGTGGTGTACCCCAGTGATCAATCTTGGGGCCTCTGCTGTTTGGTATATACTTTTCATGGGTGCAGGCCAAATCTAGTGGGCTATGGCTGACCAAGTTTGCAGATGTGTGCAAGCTAAGTTCTGTCATCAATTCCCCTAGTGATGTGGACATCCTCAAAAAGGCTCTCACCCAAACAAATGACTGGTGCCAGAAACATGGCCTCAAACCAAATGCCAAAAACTGTATCATCATCCCTTTAGGAAAGAGTGATGTCTCCATAAATTATCACATTGATAATAAGGTAATAAGCACACAATCAGTTATGAGGGACTTGAGCACCCAGGTTGATAGCAAACTGACTTTTAACCACCATATTGCCTCCATTGTATGGAAAGCTTTCTACATGGCCCACCTCATTAGTAAGGATATCTCATCCAGGGACATTATTGAGTACAATGCCCCTTTCCACATGTACCTCACAAAGCACATGCAGTAGCTATAGAGACCACAGAAGTTCCTCACCTGTAGAATCCAGGGCCTTAACCATCTGCCCTACACAGACATGCTAAAAGCCCTGTCCCTCTACTCAGCCTCCTTCAGACTCCTCAGAGGTGAACTCTGTCTGACATACAAAGCAATCTCAGACCCTGCCCTAATGGGACTATTGCAGGTCAAACTCCACTCAAGTAACCCACACATGCAACCTCAACCTGGTCTGTGACATGAACAGGACTTGTTGGTGAGACAGATTTGTGTCTCAAAGACTCCCCCTTTTGTGGAATACTCTCCCTCCCCATATAAAGCAGAGTAACTCATTATACCTTTTTAAGCGTGACCTGGATAACTGGATGGGAACAGAAAATACACCCCTGGGATTCCACCTGTGTCCCTGCTAGACAGTGGCATAGGGTGCTGACTTGCTGGAACATGGGCTAAATTCTTGGCAAGGCTTGTAAGGGCCTCAGGGCCAATAGCCTAGTAACTTCCTATGATCCTAAGCAATTAATTATTTTCTACCAGTGAGTTTGAGTCTCAAACATCTTCTGCAGGGTTGCCCTAAATATCTCAAAAATGATGGGTGCCACTGCATAACCTGTAGGCATCACCTTACCAAAAATTTTCCACATAACTGGCTCTGACTAGCAATTAATTTTTCTTTCCTTGTAGGTGAAAGTCTACTTCTGTGTTTTGTACCGGGCAATCTTCCGTGGATTAGCGAAATTAAAACTCTTACCTGTTAAATATCCGTGTTTGCGGTTTCGATTATTTCATGTGTCGGTGGAGTGAATGTCGATGTTCCGCTTGTCGGTGTACTGACATGAACCCATATATATATATATATATATATATATATATATATATAGTTGCAGACATATACATATACGTAGATATATATACATATATATATATATATATATATATATATATATATATATATATACACACACACACACACACACACACACACACACACACACACATATATATATATATGTGTGCGCGTGTGTGTGTGCATGTGTGTGTGTGTGTGTGTGTGTGTGTGTGTGTGTGTGTGTGTGTATGCATAGATATACACAGATATACAGCTATGATAGGAAACAGCACACAAGAATGACATATGTTCACAGGCTATGCCAGTGGAAGTGAGGAGCCCAAGCAAGAAACATGAAACATGTAGCATGACCTTCCACCCCCCCCAGCCGTACACAGGAAACATACACACAAACAATGTAAAGAGTCCACTGCTCCCCAGACCATAGGCAGGATACAACCGGGGCGGGGGGGGTACACAGTGCACCCATGAATTCTAATCTTGGAACACAGACTGGAGCGTCCCTTGCGGGACACCCCAAAAATTGCCAAGACCAAAAGAAGGTGATATACAGACCATTCTGTCTGGGGTGTATACATATTCGGAACACAAGGGTGGAAAACCCTGATGACTCATGGGCTGACACAATTGCATGAAATGGGTCCCATGAAGTGGAGAGTGGGAAGCGTGTAGTGGTGTGTCCAGAACAGACCAGGACCCAGAGTAAGTAGGAGGTGTGGGTGGGGGAATTATGGGTAGCTACTTATGGGTCTAGGTGTGCAGTTTGGCTGATGTGGACCTATATGGACAGCCATAGGGATGTAAGTGAATATATTCATTGGACAGAGGCATCGCCCAATGAGCAGCCACACCCACTACGAGTCCCACTGCAGCAAAGTGTAATCTATATGGCAAGGAATGGAATTACCAGATGTAGACATATTTATGTAGAGGTATGTGTGTGTATATTTACCCATAGCGACATAGAGATAACCTCTCCCTCTCCGTAGTACAAATGTATACATACAGGGACAGAATACAGATACATAGCCACATATAAATATATACATATGCAGATACCCATAGACCCATATGTTGTTTTATATATATATATATATATATATATATATATATATATATATATATATATATATATATATATATATATATATATATATATATATATATATATATATAGATAGATAGCAAAATAGAAATATACATGTATGCATACATATACAGATATATCTGTATATAGTAATGTAAATAGATATATGTGACTGTAAATATACACATGTATATAGCTAGGATATGATAAAGCAGTTACGAGTAACATATGTTCACAGGCCATGCATATGGGGGTGACGGGTCCAATAAACAAATGTGTAACACGTAGCATCAACCCCCCACCCCCTCAGCTAGGCCAGTGAGACATACAGACACACAATAAAGGTAAACACACCACTGCTTCCCAGATGACTGACAGGATACTACCAGTGGGAGAGACCTGCCAGGCCTAATCTTGAAACATAGACATCGATGTCCCTTGTGGGACACCAAAAATTAATGACCGGAGGCAGTCCCAGTAATGACTTATCAAACCAGGCTGTAGATGTACACAAACCAGTAGGTTGTGCAAGCCTGATAACCCATGGGTCAATACAATGTACGACATGTGTCCCGACACGGCTAGAGTGGGCAGTGTGTAGTGGTGTGTTTATACTGCACCTGCACCCACAGTAAGGATGAGTGCTGTATAGGAGTGGCAGGTGGGGGAACTATGGGTATGCAATTATGAGCCTAGGCATGCAGGTGTTGGCTGATGCAGTCATATTAGGACCGCCCAGGAATGTAAGTAACATTCGAAAATGGGCATAGCCCATACCTCTCAATCCCTAAGAGCACATCCACTGGACAGGACATAAACCATTGGGGGAACAAACAGGGACCATACCTCTGAACTGTCCCTGATTTCCAGGGACATCCCTGATTTTAACTCAGTTTCTAACTCTGTCCCACTTAATCCCTCCTAAAACTAGTGACATTTGGAGGAAAGGTGATGAATTACACGTAATAAATAATGACAACAATTAAGAGTTATAACCATCATTTACCTCAGAAAATGTGTATGAATTCATATGCTCTGAGTCTGTCAATGTGTCACGTTAATATCACCAATAATTTAAATGTGTCCCTGATGTTGTTATGCCATGTCCCTAATTCAGTTTGTATTTTTCCCCAATCATATGAGAGGTCTGATAGGGACAGAAAGCACATATTCCACTGACAACCATAGAAAGATGATGGAATATTAGGTATGCAGTAGCATGACTCGGCTGAAGGATGTGGGTTCCAAAGCCAATTAGTTGTTTGTATTGAAGAGTGTCAGTTCTCATGTATTAGCCAGACGCGTGCAGATTGTAAGAGGAACACACCAATAATATGAATCAAACTCTAGACAGGCCGCGGATTCCATACAGTCAAACGGCATGCTGTCGCCTAATGGGCAGCCATTCCCGATACTGTAGGCATGTAATCCAATGTAATAGGCATCACAAGGTAATATCGAAGTCTTCACTCCCACCCAGGGGTGTGAGTGTCAGATGCAAACACCAAATGCAGTGCATTTGCAAGTGCGGAAGCAAGCAGGTGTAACCCTGTTTGGCTGCCAGTATGTGAGTATTACACTGGTAAAGCAATGTAGAGGCTAACTGAGTGTAAGAAACTGTAACCAGAGGTTAGCATTGCTTAGCACCATGCAAACCCATGCACACCCACTCACAACTGCTTTAATGTGCCTTAATCACACCGTATCCAATGGCCTTGTTCTGCCCAGCAACAAAATAAATGGCTTCTGCAAGGTTCGAAACCAGGACCCTGCCCACACAGCTATTGTGATTTACTACTAAGCCATGGCAGAAAAACAGACATTGGACCTTATCACAAACATATCATCCAGCCCAGTCATTCAACATTATAGGAAATGTATTCCATCATGTAGATGTATGTGTGAGTGTTTATGTCCAGCATATAGATACGTACATATATATAGATATATCAGGAACATCCCATGTGACAACAAAGCATTACAAAGGAATGAAAAGGGAAACACCAGCAGCGCCTGTATTATGTAGTGGTGTTGTCCTATGTAATATCAAGACTCCCTCAGACAGACATGTGTCATTCATACAGGTAAACATTTGTACATTGGCCATATACATCACTCTGTGCATGTTATTTACATTAACACAACAGTTCCTGTCCAATCATTGTGTGAGAACAGTACTCTTGCAAGGTGCTGTGTGCGACATCATCATCATGATAAAGGTAAATGGGATAACCATAGAGGGACCGTTAGTGTTGTGTGTACAATGGGGTCGTCCACATCACATGTACCTGGAACATTTAGGAGTCATGTGCATACTAGGATCGTGCACCTGAGAGACAGGGGTAAGGACAACCGGAGTATGTTGTGATGCATATTAAAAGGGTTACATATGTCCAGTGGACATTTGTGTGAAATGGACAGCTATGTATGGGGCAAATCTTGCTCTAAGAACCGATTGGCCTTTTATTTCCGTAGGGTGAGAGTGGGGTGTGGGGGATGGAGAGTAGGTATGCTCATGGAGGATAGGTAGGATAGGATGACAGATAAGTCAGCATACAGGGACAGTATATGACACATGTGGGGAGATGCACCTCGGATGGGGAGGGGTGTTCGGCATTCACAAGCCCATGACCCCCCAGATGGAAACAGTGGGATGAAGGCCCCCAGCCATGGGCAGCCACCACTGCACCAAAACAGCTGCAAAGGTGGCAGTGCTGGAGGATGTCTAGGAGTGGCAGCCAAACACTGTAAATTTGACACTCTGCCCATGAGCTGGCGTATCTGGCCTTGAAACCCGTTATTGCGTCCCCTACGCACCACGTCCAGGACTGTACGACAGCGGACATGTCCCTGACTGGACCTGCTCCCAGGGGGGGGCAAGCCCCATCCTCAGTGGCGGTACTACCAGAAGGTGGTGCAGAGCCAGCAGAGGGGGAGGTCCAAGGCTGGGCCCCAGATGTGCTGGTGCCCGGTGCCATGACCAGCTGAAGTGGGACAGGAGGTTCTGCTGGGACCTCCAAACCTATACAGCCTATGGTGTTGCACTTTAAACACAGATATGGCTTAGCAAATAGTCAACAGCATTCAGGATTATTTACAACAGCATGCATAGATATGATCATCAACCCAACACAACAGATGTATACATTTGCAGACGGAGCACAACACATGCATATATACTGCACAACATCTGTACAAAGTGTAGAAGACTTGTGACTGCAGCTGTGAACAGTGGCCCATTATTGGCATGTCACTGAGAACCCCAGACAGTGTCTGTCATACCACTGTCCTCTCAGGGATGCGATAGCAGTAACTCATCACTATCACCATGTACTGGCTGCAATCCTCACACTATGCTCCTGCTGTTCACAGATGTGTGTTCAGTGAGTAACACAGGAAACAAATGGTTTCACACACTAACCAGTCCACAGATGGCCCTACAGATGGGGGTCCCTCACAAACACAGCACTGTCTTATCAGTTTTAAAACATGCAGAATAGCCTTTACCACACACAACTTGTTAAACAGGCAGTAGTCTCAATGAAGCATAGCTACACTTACATGCTTTAGTCATGTCTGGCACATAACCCTCCTGTCTTTAGGCTATCTACCACTGTGTATGTTGTTTGAGGAACATCCAGATATCATCTGTGATGCCATTTACCAAACACCAGATCCAGGTACCACTCACAGCGACTGTCATGGGCAAACACCAACATGATGTTTCTAGATATTGTACTGTGTTTTTCAAGCGAATGGCTATGGGAACATCATAATAGTTGTTCCACATGCAATCAGCTAGAGGAGGCCATCACCTGATCATGACCATCACTTACAATACACAAGCTGCTGCTGAGCAGGTGTACACCTCCACATCCACCAGAGAGTGTGTGGGAGGGACAGACAGAGGCAAAGTACATCAGAGAAGGGCTTAGAGACTAAAACCTAAGTATCATCTGTCACACACCTACCAGTACAGGGGTTCAGACCCCTGACTGGCTAGTCATTACTATTACAAGTGCATGCAGTTACTCCATGTGCCACAAAGCTGACATGATGGTGTGCTGTAAGAACATATATGTGTGCTGGTGAGCGACATCTGCAACAGAGATATAGTAGACATACATTAGGTGTAGCACACATGGCTGTCCACATGAATGGATGTCATTGTCAACACACCCACACTCTCTAAGGGACTTACATTGACACTTTTTTGCCAGGCCCACAAATACACTCCCAAACTACTTAGTTTGCCACACTGCAGTAATGCACAGGTACTACATGCACCACAGGGGATATCCGGAAGTTCTATGGGCTAGGGCATGTGAATGTGTTTGACATCTGTTGGTATGCCAATAGGAGTTATTCTGGGAGTGACTGTGGTTGGGAGCATCATACCCCACATGCAGACACAAGATGCCAGTACTGACATGAATGTGTGCATTGCTTCATGGGTGTGTAGTAGTTGGCTGTGCAAGATGGCTGTACAAGGCTGGGTGAGGGGTAATTCTTGGCATCACGCCACCCGACAATGGTGTGTAGTGTGGTACAGGGGTGTAGTGTCTGCAATGTCCCCCACAGATGGGTATTGCATGAACTGTCCTGACATCCTGGTTACCATTGTGTATGACCATAGCTTTGCAGTGCATGCCATGTCTGTGTTTGATAGTCCTTGACATGGACATTGCCTGGGATGTGCATGTCCCACAATAATGTACAGTGACTTATGCCAATACTGGCCTGGTGTGGCAGAACCTGCTTATAGTCAGCAGGTTGATCCTGCACCTGCAGTGATAGCATGATACAGGTATTCCCTGGTGTCAGTGGCATCGGTCCATAGAGGGCACATGTGTAAGGCATTGTATGGCCTCTGTGGATCACATTTGATGGCACCGCATATGTTCCAGGCATCCAGTAGGGAACATAGTGAAGGCACATTGTCCGCAATTATGTACCTATTGTACTGCTGTACAGGGTGCCATGCCCTCTACAGCCCAGTGCAATCACACCATGCCTACTATCTGTCATCAATGTGCAGGGTACTAGCAACATAGCTGGATATTCTAGGCAAGTGTGTTTGTGTATGACGCATGGGTTCAGGACGTATTCCAGGTAATAATAGGGTTGCATACTTTGTTCACCAGGCCTTTTGCCAGATGTAGGGGTATGGCTTGCCAACACAGTCCCTTGGTTGACTGACATCTGTACTACTCATGAGGTGGACATTGTGACATATAAGATGGACACCATATAGGAAAACTACAAAATCTGCTCCTCAACATGTCCAGTGGTTAGACACTCACAGCCACCTCCACACAGGCTCTGACAGTCAAACACACACACACCTGCCATGTCCGGGAGTAGAACCCCTACCTAACTAGTGCATCACACTACATCATTATGCAGTTACAGTATGCACTACATAAATTTCTGGGTCATAGCACTCCCAGAGGTGTATGTCTAGGTGGGTGACATCAGCAGTATTGCCAAAGGTGATCATGTGAATTGTAAAGAGTGTGCATACTTCAAAAAGGTATTATTACTTTCTAAGGCAGACAGACACACAGGTGGTCTCTCTTGGAATAGAACTCCTACTTAAGTAGGTGATCACACTACAACAATATGCAGTTACAGCACACGCTGCAGAAAATGTTGGGTTCCACCAGTCCTAGAGGTGTATTCCTAGGTGGGTGACATCAGCAGGATTGCCAAAGGTCAAGGGTCATGTGAATTGTAAAGAGTGTGCATACTCTAAAAACTAGTTTATCACACTACAGCAATACACAGTTACAGCACACGCTACAGAGAATATTGGATTACAGCACTCCTAGAGGTGTGTTTCTAGGTGGGTGACATCAGCAAGATTGCCAAAGGTGATCATGTGAATTGTAAAGAGTGTGCATACTCTAAAAAGCATTGTTTTTGTCTGAGGCAGATAGAGAGACTCACACAAAGTTGGCCTCCCTTGGAATGAAACCCCCACCTAACTAGTTTATCACACTACAGCAATACGCAGTTACAGCACAAGCTACAGCACAAGCTACAGCGAATACTGGATTACAGCATTCCTAGAGGTGTATTTCTAGGTGGGTGACATCAGCAGGATTGCCAATGGTGATCATGTGGGTTGTAAAGAGTGTGCATACTCTAAAAGCATTGTATCTTTCACAGGCGGGCAGGCAGACACACACACACACACACACACACACACACACACACACACACACACACACACACACACACACACACACACAGTTGACCTGTCTGGGATTAAAACACCTACCAAATTAGTTTAACACACTACAGCATGCATCATGGAGATTACTGGGTTACAGCAGTCCCAGAGGTGTATTCGTAGGTGGGTGACATCAGAAGGATTGCCAAAGAAGGACATCCCAAGTGTACTGCGGGTTGTACATGTCTGTCACCTGTGTGTACCCACTGCTTACTGTCATGAAAATACATTTACACCTGCATAAAACTCTCTTTTGCAGTCCTAATTGACAGTGTCAACAAGGCTTGCAGGTCTTGAACCCTGAACCATGCGCACTAAGGTCACTGGCAATTCCACTAAGCCATCTGGGTTGTACACATGTTGCATGGAGTCTACAATGCACATCCTACTACAGGTATTCCACAGTACTGAAAACAAATGGGACAGTCCCTTTGTGTACATATGTACAGTACCCTTGAATGTACTGTACTCTGTGAAACAACAAAGACAAGTCTACATCTGTACAACTGTCAAAACTACATGTATATATATATATATATATATATATATATATATATATATATATATATATATATATATATATATACACACCTACAAAATGTGTACACACACACACACACACACATATATATATATATATATACACATATATATATATATATATATATATACACATATATACATATACACGTCTGAATGTCCTTTGTGACAAACTGATATATATATATATATATATATATATATATATATATATATATATATATATATATATACATATATATATATTTACATATACACAGACACAGCCATAGCCATATATGTGTTATAACATTTACACCATAAGCAGTTCACCAGGGAATGCATGGTTGTTGTGTATGTGGAGTTTGGGGTGGGGAATGATGGCTAATGTAATCTACCCCGGGGATTGTGGAGTTAGGGTGGGGGAATGATTGGTATGGACCTACACCCCAGTGACCACTTCTGTGCCACTGCTCAACAGTGGCACAGGAAAATAACATACCCAACCGTAGTCATTCTTCACTATGTATTCTTTACCATGCCTAACTATGTAATACTTTGTAGACACCGATCACCACAGATGGCTACCATGGTGTGCTAAAAGACATTACACATGTATATGCCTGGCTGCAAGGTAGTCACACACACAAACATGCACACACTTGCCAGTATTGTGCATACATGTCTTGCGTATGTAAAGGTAACTAGTACAGTGGTATGCAGTTGGGGTATGTGCCACCGAACACATACAGTTACACGTACTGATTCCATGTCTGAGCTGGGTGACATCACAGGACCGATTACTTGCAGTGGCTAGGGGGAAATAGAGAGGTTTAGCAGTTGACAAAGATAAAGGCCAGTGCAAAAGGAGGCATCTCTTTGGAATGCAGCAAAACTCACTCCCATGACAGGATGCAGACACAAATACACAACCACACTCAGCCATTTGCTGACATACATAGGCATTTTCTGAGACACACGCAAACACACTCAGCCATTTGCTGACACACACACACAGTTGCCAGTGATGGGATCAGAACTCCTGCCTATCTAAAGATCACTACTACAGTACTACGCAGTTACGAGATGCACCACAGAGATTACTCACTCATCAGAAGCTCGGTATGCTTTATAGAAATGCAAACTTTCTTACTCCATCTTCAAGACAAACTCTCGCCACTACCTTCCTTCTCCCTTCTCTCCTGTATGGTGCTCCTCTTCTATCCAATCTCTCCTCTTCTATCTCCACAAAACTTGAAAGTTGCTACTACAAAATTGCCAAATTCGCTACTAACTCCGCTCATTCTACACACCACTGCATCTGCCTCCGTAGTCTTCAATGGCTAGAACTCCCTAATCAACTCAATTTCCTCCAACTTACTACTGCACACAAATTAATCTTTAAACCCACTGCTTGCCCAGCATTATCTAATACCTTAACCATATACACTCCTCCAAGGCCCCTAAGATCTAGCCACCAAAATCTTATTTCAGTTTACAAACCCAAACGACCCCCTGGCCAACTCCTACTTTCCCATACTACAGCAAAAATGGAACTCGCTTCCTTCCCTTCTAAGAGCCACTACAAGCTATGAACACTTTAAATCTCTTCTTCATTCTCACCTTTTCCAAAATTGGAAATGTAATTGTATACTTCCTACCTAGATCTCTATTTATCCTAGTTCCATTCCACCCCTGGTTCCCCTTCTTCTGACTCTCTCCCTAGCTCCCCTCTCTTCTACATTATCTCCTCCTTCCTCCCTGAATAAACCCTTTATTTTTCTTCAAGTGCTATGCTTACTCTCTCCTTAAATCTTTTGACTTTTTCTTTTTTTTTTTTTCTCAAGGTGGTCTCCTGGACTCATCCATAATTTGAACATTTAGTATTCTGTTCTTTTTCTATCCTGTTCTTACTCCTCTCCTTTAATTTCTTTGCTTCTTATTCGTTTCTCCCATGCATCCCTGCTCTTGCATTCAAACTCTTTCTATAATTTCCTTTCCTTTCCCACTTTACTAACATTCACAGTTTCACTAATATATCTTTTTCTTATGTTTTGTGCCCAATGCTCCTCTTTCTTGTTTGGAATTTGTTAAAGTATTATGCTATTAGAACAGAGTGTGTTTTTGTATGTATTAGTTTAGATCTTTTCTGCTGTGTTTTTGTGTGTAATGTATTATCGTGGAGCTTTTCTCCCCGGGCCACTGAAAACGGGCTTTCGGGCCCAGTGGACTTCCCCGGTTATCAAACTGGAAATAAATAAATAAATAATAAATTACACACTCTAAGGCAGTCAGACTGCCCTTCTAAAATTGAGGACAACAACAGGGAGACTGACAGTCATGAAGTACATAGCTGTAGACCTGTGTGTTTAAAGTAGGTGTCCATTACAACCTGTATGCACAAACAAGACACATCATCTGCAGGTAGGCCTGAGAGGTATAGTTGTACCACAACAGGAACCTAATCTGGAGTATTGCCATCTGCATAATGGATGACTACTATCACTATACAGGGTTACAGTGGGCATGCTCATGCACTTAGTAGCACAGGGCCGTTTGGGATGCACTATGACTAGAACTACACAAGGTTATACTGGGCATGCTCATACACAGCAACAAAGGTATTGTTGGATGCACTGACTCAAATTACACAAGATGGCATGGGGTACGCTCATACACTTAGTAGCACAGGGCTGTTTGGGATGCACCCCAATTCTAACCACTGAAGGCCACAGTGTGCATGCTCAAATACTTACATATACAGAGTACGTTGTAATGGACTCCTATTGTAAACAGACAGGTTTACAGCTAGGAATGTCTTACCTGTCAGTATATATGCACATCATACTGGTTTACTACCTGATACCTGTATGTGGCCTGTAAGTGATATATCTGTGTCTGCGCTGTGTGATACACATTCATACATGTACATGAAGTACTGACATATATATGTTATGTATACACATTCATGCATATGTGGACGTGACAGACAATAGGTTACCTGGGTCGCACAGGCAGATGCTACCTACAGCATGTGTCACACACCTTGCTGCCCTGAAAGGCATAAATTGATAGCAGGCTGTGGACAGTGGCATTATACATGGAACAGTGGCATGTGCAAGTATAATGTGTGAGCCACCTTATGTAATGGTACTGAGGTGCAGGTGTCAAGATGACCTCTCCTGGCTGTGTTAGTAGTTGTCATTATTAGCAGGACTGCTACCCTAAGTATATCTCACATTGGTCATATACACAAGTTCTGCTGCTGTCCGTCACCTTACATGGGGAATTTGCTACCAAGCACATTAATGCCATGTGCAGTGATGTCATGGTATGGGTGGCAACTGCTAGACCAAAAAAATGACCCAATGTCCTGCTGTTATTATGAGGTTGTCCAGTGTCTGTCATTCTGGGCTGTCATGACCAAACGATGAGCCTTCAACACAGAGCACATGCATCCATATTACACATGTGTGTGTGGATAATACTTAGGTCCCATTTACCCATATAGCTGCATTCCAAGGCAAATATCCTACACACAAAAGTAGCACCCTGACACCTACATGACAATTGCAATGGATGCTTATGCTAACCCTTGCTAGATGTGTGGCTTTAGTAATCCATTTGCTCAATGTAGAACCTACAATGGGGAATACTAACATCTGTGCAGTGAGGAACACCTGGCTGAAGGTGCTGTAGTGCACAATTGCACTACCACCATATAACTCAGATCCAGACATGTGGGCCATAACAGTGGTATGGACCATTCCAGCTGGTGGTATACACATATTCTTAAAGGCTACTAACATGTAAAGACCACTACTCTGACATAATGCATTACAGATGAGTCAGGTACAGGTGACAGTGGCAAATGCTGCATTCTAGGTTGTAGTCTCATATACATCCACCACCTTTTTCCCAGACTACCAGCACACATCCATATGTGGTATGACATAGTATGGTAGGCCACCAGATATTCCTTGATTGGTGGAATGTACCTAGGCCTACATCAACTGTGCAAAGTACCCATGTACAGACACAGCTGCATAATGTGTCATGCAATGCAATGATACCACTGTTTGTAACCAGCTCAGATGTACACATACCAGGGTCCCCCGGATACTGTCAGTATTAACACGGTCGACTGTTGCTGTACACCAGTAAACAACACCCTCATGGTTGGATATGACCTAACCGTACCTGCCCTGGATATGTACAGCCCACACTCATACAACATAAATGACATTACCATAGCTGTCATTTACCTTTCCACATACAGGTGGCTACAGTCATTACACACATGCTCATGGCAGATAGCATGCTAACAGTACATAAGATTTGATATCTATGTTGACAGAGGTAATATCCCCTCTCTACTAGTCACCCATGATACCTGTCATATCATACAACACCCCATGTGGCATGTATGTCTTTAGACATGTCCTCCTACTGCAATGCCTACAAACATACCCAAATAACAGGACCATAGGACCTACACAAGGCCTGTATTGACAGACTCAGGGAAATCCAGCTCTGCTCTGTAGGTTTCCGAGTAGTCACAGGTGATATGTTCATGACATGTACAGCCATGTGTGGCCACAGCTCCTACATATACCCCATGTCAACAATTACAAGCCATACATGCTGTGTGCTGTCTAGACATTAGCCTTAGTACCACAATAGCCAGTTCATGCTGGGGTGAGATGTTTACAAGCCACAGACCTCGCGCATGCTTGAATGAGTGTACTGCCTAGCTCTAACAGAGCACATTGCTGGCACTCCTCTTGTACACATGACGTGCGTGTGGCAAATATGATGTACTTACTGTTGGCCATTACAGTGCCCTGGCTTCACCAAGGCACTGTCAAGTTACAGTTTGCGGGAGCATGACATGGAATAATGCTGTGTGTGTCATGCTGATATGTGCTGTTGTAATATATGTACACTTGGCTACTCGGTGAAAGTGGTGGTGTCCTATCAGTACATGAATACAACATCCAATATGGTATAATGCTCGGCTATGTTTCACCCATGGCATGGGGAAGGTGTGGAATGTATCCTCTTGACCAGCTAGTGCACGTACTGATATAGACCACATATGTGTACATGTATTGCTGTTTGTGTAGATTCCATGTGTGTGCAGTGTCTGATGTCTGAAGGTTACTGTTGTCTTAGTACATCATGCTGTTGCAATACAGCCTCAACATTGCCAACTGTATATGGTGATATGCTCTAAGCACAGTAAGCCGTACATGAGGTATGGACAGATGTTTGGACATGACTACTAAGTGGTGGGGCTTCTTTGCAGATGAATGATTACTGAAGACAGCTCACTGGTGTGTTACAACCAGTCCTACAATAACCTGTGTGCCTGCTAAGGTCAGGGTTTGTTAACTGAAGTGGAAGACAGACAATGTAGAATGCTGTAAGGGTGACACTGAAGGCAAACCTCATGATACCTGTAACAGTAATACCTCCCCTGTGCATATATTGTGCATATATCAGCAAAGTTGTCAAAGGAAAGAGTCAGTAAGCATTGTACCGGTTGCAATAATGCTGTACTTCTGTAGTACCTATCATGAGATAGGCAGGTGTTTGATTCACAGTACTGGCACATGTGGGTGTGTGTCCATACATGTCACATATTGTTGGGAATACATCCCACATGTTATCACTCTCCTAAACACTGTTGTTGACACCAGTACAGAGTGAAGTGTAGAAAGAAAGGCATAGGCAGGTGGTTAAACCTCACACATGTAAAGTGTCTGTATGTGTGTGACATAGGTGTATATCTTTGTGAATGCCAGTGTGTGTGTGTGTGTGTGTGTGTGTGTGTGTGTGTGTGTGTGTGTGTGTGTGTGTGTGTGTGTGTGTGTGTGTGTGTGTGTGTGTGTGTGTGTGTGTGTGTGTGTGTGTGTGTGTGTGCATGGCTGTCCGTGTGTATGGCTGTCCGGTTCCTGGAGTGAGGCTGCATTTTATCATAGTGAAATGTTAATGCCCCCTCCCCCCATCCACTCAAAGCAATCTAGCATCTCTGTTGATATCATCAATCGTAGACGGGCATACTAACCACCTGTTAACATGTACTCCTTGGGGTGTGACCTGTTGTTACATAGCCTACTGATGGATCCCCCTCCCCTCATACACTCACTGCACTGTAGTATCCCTGTCGGTGTCCTCGATCTTAGGCCATTCAAACTACCTGTGCATGTATAATCTCTGTGGCGCATCTTGTAATTGCATAGTACTATAAAGATGACATGTACATAAGCAGGGGTTCTCATCCAAACACTGGCAATAGTGTGTGTGTGTGTGTGTGTCAGAGTGTGTGTTACTGTGTCGGTGAATCCCTGAGTGTGTGGGTGTGTCTGTGATTGCATGCTGTCATGGCAGTGGGTATTACTGCTTCCGAATGAGAAGCCACTATTTCCACTGGCCTTTACCCTTGTCATCCGGCATACCACTCTTTTACCTACTCCGTGCTCCAGCTATCTATACCTGTGATGTCACCCACTATGGATGTGATGGCTCTGAACACCGTAGCTTACTACACAGCTATCATGCTCTTGGATCATTAGAACAGTAAACATAATTGAAACATGGGAGAATATAACTGTGATGTGGAAGCTACAAAGTGCATGCAGGTATTGTCATACTGACTTGTGGGTAGTCAACATGTACATATGAGACTCACGCAAACACCAACATCCCCCAGCCCATGCAGCTACACCTAAAAAAGGAAGGCAGAACTTCAAGATCAACATGCTGTTAGTGTTGTTACATATGATACATACCGTCAAACGTACAAAATGCATTCTAAAACTGCAATACATGGTATGTCTGCTGCCTGTCAACACTACTCAACAATATTAATACACAATCTACAATTGTCTACCTAGTATGTTCACCCTGTGCATCAGACCATATGAACATGTCCCTGCACCGATGGTGTGGATGACAGGGATGCGGCACAGGCATCATCATATGCACAACGTGATTATGTTTGCCAGAGGCCTAGACTGTGCCATTGGATGACATCATGTCTGTGTGTTAGGGCCTGTGATATCACTGGGCGTGTGTGGATGTAATGCGTGTGTGTGTTGAGGTGCCCTACATTTGTTTCCAGTGTGTGTGTATGCATGCACACAGGTCTGGCATGTGGCTGGCCTACACATGGGTAATATTGACAGCTGCAGACTGTACAAGGCAAGTTTCACAGTTCATGGTGTCTGGCTCTGGCCATGTGACCTGCACCTGCCAGGGGTTGCATGGGTACTACCAGGCAGAGGTCCAGATTGGGTACCGTCTGATGACACATGTCCACTGGAAATGTGTCCCTGTTGGGACTGTCCAGGACCATGTGCATGTAGTCTGCTGTGTCCTGGTGTGGACTGCACAGCACCAGCTGCACTGCTGCTTCTACCACCAATATGGGAGTGGGCATGTGCAGTAGCATGTTCACGTAGACCTTCAACAGGTGATGTTGCTAGCCTACGTTCCACGTGCCCAATGCCTCACTCTCACCAGATGTTCCAGCACAGACATTCCACACTCAAGGATTGAAATGCCATGATCAAGGACTCTCACCATGTCACCCAATCGTCTAAATAAAACATCTGCAAGATGATGGTGAGTATTTGCAAGTGCCTGGATGTTGTCAGTTAATGAACAGACAGTAGCCCTCTGAAGCCTCAGACTTTCCTGTTGTGCCATTCAGCATGTGCCTGTGCCTCCACTACAGCCTGAAACATGCATCTGGTGACTCCAGCTGATGTTCTTGGACTCGCCAGGGCATGTTCACCAGTGGTCCTCCTACGAACAGTGCTGTGCACATGCCTGTGTGGGACATCACCAGTCTTTTGACTGGGATCATGGTATGCAGGCACACCTTCCATAGTCACCACACTTCCCTGTTCTATGCTACCACCCGCCAACTGTCCTTCCTCTATAGCCAATGGTGATAGGGTATGTACAGACAGGGGAACTGTGTGTGAGGATGAGGGGAAGACAAGTGGAATGGCAACCAATGACACAAATTCAGCATCTGACAACCCTGCCTGTGCTTCAATCATACTATCATCATCACTGCTAGAGTCTGGGGACACTAACATCAGGTGGACCTCAGGAGGGCAATGCACCTACTTCAACACCTGTGAGGGGAAGACAAGAACTGTACATTACAAGTTTACCAGACACACACAGACAGACAGACAGAGATACACACAGACAGACAGAGACAAATACAGACAGACAGACACACACACAGACACACACACAGACACACACACAGACACACACACAGACACACACACACACACACACACACACACACACACACACACACACACACACACACACTGGTACACATGCAGACACACATAGAAACACTCAGACACAGACAGATACACATGCTGCATGCAGGTGATATGGCAGATGGCATTCAGCTTAGACAATTATAGTTTCAGCTTAGGCAATTATAGTGGTAGTTATCATACATCCCTGAGTTGCACACAACAGCATGCATGTGTTATAGCAGATGGCATGCACCTTTCATAATTATAGTGGTGGTTAGCATACATACCTGTATTGACCATTTGTGTTAGTAGCCTATGCCCCATACCTGCAACACAATGCATGCACCTTGCACCATTGCACTTAATTGCCATGGTATGTGCAACATACACCACATGTTAACAGACCATTGCTGACCTTTGTACATCTGCCACTGATGCTTTGTGTTGGCCACTGCCCCTCTGTGTGAGGACATGAGCTGTAGGGTATGTTGACTGCATACTATGTTTGGCTGAGCCCTAGCTTGCATATCTTCCCCAAAGCAGTGCATGTCTGTTCAACATTATTCCGCCTACCTCTGAGATGAGTGTAGACATTGTGCTTGTGGCTGTACTCACATGTTTGACATGGCTGTCCAAACTTTGCAATGGTGCCACAGACCAGCACAGGTTTACAGTACACCAGCCTGCTGTGTGGCATATGACCTTGCCAATCACATGTAGTATGACATGTCTTCTGCTGACGTGTTGAATGACATGCATACATGTGTAACACAATGGTTTCCTTTCCAATCTACAGTACGGTAATGGTGTCTCAATGCAGGGACATGTTATACTAACATGGGCCTTCAGCTGATGCGATGTTGTCTGTCCACCCTACAAATATACAGGGACATACTGCATACTGAGCTGATGTGCATAGCCATTGCAGGTCATCATGTGGCTTCACAATTGCTATACAGTGTGAGCTACTGACACAGTTCATAGCTATGACTATGTTCACATACAATACATATCTAATGTGGAATGTAACCCATGTCACCGAGGTGTATGTATAATAAACCCTAATGTGGAATGTGTGACACAGGTCACAGAAGGGTATACGGATGACACCCCTGCACCTCTTCAACCATATTACTGATACCTGGCAACTATGCCCACACATGGCTATCTTACAAGTACTCTATGTCCCACATGCAATCTGTGTACCTCACACACATGAGGAGCAGGCATGACAGTGATGTCTGATACCAGAAAGGTGAATGTACTGTATCTGTGGCTTGATGCAGATGTATGTGTATGTTGTGCAACACATGTATGTATTTGGATACTGTACAGGTGAATACTTCCATGTCATGACACACTCCAGATGTTCAAGACATGTTATGTGGTGGTTTCATGTTATGCCTACACAAGCTGTGTACAGGCCAGTATGATATTTAGTGTTTCACATCTGCAATATCACCATTAACAAAGGCCATAGTTGTATTGTGTTGAGCCAATGCACAACAGGGTGTACACACATGTACATCACTTCTACTGTATGTGTTGCTTCATGTCTCTGGCCATCCTCCATGGCCATGTGTACACATGTTCAGTCCAATGGTTATGATGGCCATCTTATTTTACATGTCAGTGTTATCCCATATGACATACACCCATAAATGTCATATGCCCCACTGAGTACAGGGTTATGCAGACAAAAGGTGGTATGTATGGGATGTGAGACATGTTTTGCAGGATAGTTGATCAGTGTTGCAGTCAGCATACTACATGTCATGGACATGTCTGATAGCACATGACATTGTGTGACATTCATAGCAAGGGTATACTCCACAAGAGTGTATCTTGTGGGCCGGGCATACTCCAGCTCCAAAACATTTAGTGTGTGAGCACACACATGCTCTCTGTACAGTACTGTTCATACACCCAACATGGTTAATGCTGATATGTAATACCTGTCCCTACAGTGGAACACACCTCCACCATTGTATTCACTGTTGTCCACACATCTGGCAATGACAGTTTGGAAGGTTTAGTGTAGGTGTTTTACATAGTCTTCAATTGTTTCACATAGGTAAACAGTGTGATGCATTGCAGGTCTGACCAGTGTCCATTAACAGGACCACCATACATTATGTGTACGTGTGTTATGGCAGATAGCATGCAATTAATATGTTCCATGCATTATCAAGCCTGGTAAATACTAACAATCTCACCTAACATTGGCTGCTGTTGCTGCAAAATGCCAGAGGTACCTAAACAGGAGTATCACAGCAGTAAGATCATTATCCACACCTGTGTGATAGCTAAAGGGTGCAATGTCCATGTTAGCACATAAGCCAGTACAATACACTATACTATGGAGTATGCACATCTGTGCATACATAGAGTAGCAGACTATAGTATGTGGCATGTCTGCATACATGTTTTGCATATGATGTTACATTACATATTGTACAGTAACACATGTAAATGTGATATATAGTTGTGTTTTATGCACAGTAGTGACTTACCAGGCAACTCCAGGCTTGGTGGTTGAGAGACACCCACCTCCACAATACCAGCTAAAGCTTGTGGATGGAAGTCTGCAGGTGTCCCCAGGTTGGCCAGTAGCTCCTCAGTATGTGTGAGTGGGGGCTGGGTGAGTGGCCCCCCCACCTGTTGCACCTTGTTCCCTGGCAATTGCATTAGCACGCTGTTTCACCCATCTTATCAGGTCAGTGCAGTGTCGGCGCACCTGCTTATAGGTGCGATTATGACCACCAACATCATTTACCCTCTTGTAGAGTTCCTCCCACAGGGAATCCCACTGCTGTGCATCCTGTGGCACATGGCTGAAGAGCGTTGTGTAGTTGTCAAGGAGGTATGGGATGAGGACCTCATCCTCTAAGCGGCTATATGGCGACAGTCTGCTATGTGGCATAGCTGGAAGACATAACAATGGAGACAGGTCACAGTAACTCACAGAGAAGTACAGCAGTATAGCTGAACATACGTGTCTATCACATTTATTAAGATTACAAATACGTCTTTGTAAATCTACATGACACTAACACCACTGACATGTATAAGTCACACATATTTGACACCTACTAGTGATGTGATGTTATCGGCATATATGTGTGTATGACATGTAATGACATTGCTCATACACCATGTGGATATTGCCTTGATGTGGGCATGTCTTTTTGCCTGTAGTGGTTTCTTTACCTATCAGCACATGCCTGGATGTGTTCACATTAATGCAATTGACCTTAATGCTGTGTATATGCTACATATATAGACATACATAGCCAGTAGGGAGATGACCTGTGACCCTGCAGACTTGCAAGCATGTATGTGTTTTGCCATATGCATCTACATGGCACTGTACAGCTGTGTAGCATCCTGCCATGTATTGCCTGTGTTGCACATGTGTAACACATGGGACAATAGCTAGCCTGATGGTATTTGCAGGCTTGGATGTCAACTATAGCATGTATGGTCATAGTGATCTAGTAGGCTATATGCCCTGGGCAATTTATGAGCCTAGGGAGACAGGTTACCTAGCTCTAGGCAACAGATAGGTAAGTTTCAGTGGCCAGTTCAAGTAGTGCCACAGAACTGATACACATGGTTACTGATATATTTGGCATGTGGTCATCACACCATGTCACAGAGAGGGGTGATGTGCAGCTTCATTGGACAGGGATGCATAGTATGACAAGAGTATGTTAAGTGCATGGAACAGGGATCTGTCAGGCATGTTGTGATCCTTGTACTAGAAGGTGGATGTCCATGACGTATGTGTTTATTTGGGATCAGGATGTGTTAAGTGGAGCATGTCCAACATCTCTGGGTTGGACATGGCTTTATTCAGGGTAGGCTGCATGCTACATAGTGCCGCTAGAGATTGTGAAGGGCAGTGTAGGCAATCTACACATGGGCAATAACCCTTAAAGGAAATATGTGATTTATTATGGGTCACATGGGTGTTAAGTATGGCTGAGCAGTTATTTCTATATTCCTGGATGGCACCCTGTCATGATTAGGGTGCCACATATGACTACCTGTCTTTTGTGGTGACGTAACTATCAAAGGGAAGTACTGTCCAGCTGCATCCCATACACACAGTTGCCATTATGTTGACCGCTGCCTATGTGGTAGTTAATGGGTACAGGGTTGTTAACATAGGGGATGACAATCCAATACTTATCAGTCAGACTGTGGCCATACATCACACACCACACATCTGACACACTAAGGCCCTTCTGTATGTTGAACACAGCACACAATGAGTCAACTATTGCTCCTAGTTCATAGTCATTTGCAAACATCAATAGGCTGATACCTTCTGTGTTAGTCTATGTGGTATAGATAACAAAGAGGGGTGTGCCAGAAATGACCCCTGTATTACTGTGGCTGGCACTGGTTTGATGTGCGTGTATTTGTCAGACACCTTCTGTAGTGTGGGTTCTGCCAGTAGTCCAGTTGCCAACCACTCCTGTGACATAGGAATATACACCAAGTTTACTGAGTGTAGCTGGAACACAGTGTGGGTGAAGGTGTCCTATGACCTGGCAAGGTCATAATAAGCAGTGTGAATCAACCCTACTGTCATCTAAATCTGTACCGAGTGTTGACCACGGTTCCTGGCCATACAGACCAGACTCAGCAGGGTAGTTGTGCACTATGTCTCATTATCAATGGTGTCTCCCCATTTGTGGGGTGTGATAACTGTTACTGTGCACCATTCCGTGTGTACACAGCCAGACATGGAGCTATGATTGAACATGATGTGTATGTGGAGAGCTGAATGTTCTTACATTTGTGTAGGATACACCCTGGGATGTTGACAGGTCCCATGAAAGCTGTATGTATGGCTTTAGAGAGTGCACCTTGTACCTGCATAGTCGTTAGTACAGGGGCCCTGTAGTGTACATGGATATATTACTAAATGTACCTGTAGGGGGTGGGGAGAGGTGGGAGTGGGTTTAGGTTCTCTGAGACCTTATCTGGATAAATGGGTGCTATTTCTGTAGGTGCAGTACCTCCCATGCCATAGTGCTGTGCAGCACGGCAGATCTTGTCATTGCCATTACGATTAATGACACAGCTATAGAATGCTCTGTGCTTGGCCTCATAATATGTTGCTGATTAGTTTCACAGTAGCTTTGCATGGTTTTATATGGTGTATCTGAATCTTACTGAGGCTGACCAGGGATCATCTACACTCATGTGTGTTCACTCTTACAACAGTTACTACCTTCTGCAGTACAGTTTAAAGCATGATACCACCAGTTTGCCTACTTGTTTGTGTTGGGTTGACTCCTGGTTCTGTTTCAATGGCAAAATCACTGCACATATATGACTGCTTAAGGTTCATTTGTGTAGGATTCAGCATTTGCACATGCATTGTCCATCTGCATGGGTACCGTGGCACTCACCACTCTGCTCTTAGGAAACATAACATTGGCATTGGAGGCTAACTATGTGTAGCATACTGTTAGCCCTGTTTGTGTGACTACTGTGATCCAGGTCAGTGGGGTTGATGGAATCCAACATGCATTGAGCACAGATGTTGGTACATGAGGAGTATTCCTAGTTCATAATGGAATAGTTGAGAGTAGCCATTATTATGGTTCTGTCTCAGACCTAGTCTTACCCATTACAGCACATTATGACAGTTGGGAAGTCTGCGGCCTGGTGGGTGATCTCTCTCAAGGTGCATTTTAAATTCCACTTTGGCACAAAGGTAGTTGCTCAGCATAATGCAGCTAATGTTATGCAAGAGCAATTAGAGTGGGGGTGTACATATCCTTCAGGAATATGGACACACCTGCAGCCCATGTGTTCCAATAAAGGATAATGGGCAAGAGGTGAGGTATGTGTTATAACATGGTCATGCAGGTGTGCTCTCCTGTGCGTTGAAACATGTCTCAGCCACTGCACAGATATGTTTTCCATGTTAGGGATTGACATATGTGTGTCCGTATAGTGTTTCTGATGTATCATTGTGTAGTGAGACCTGCAGTTTATTGCTTGGCTGTCCCTGTAACAGCAGTGGACCCTCAATTGAACCGTGCATGATGAAGGCACTATAGGGGAAGCATGAGCCCTAGGCAGTATCCAAAATCCCAGGGGTGACAGGTGCAGGCCCTGTCTGGCAAAGCACCATGGTCTGTCAACCATGTTATCCCAGGTTGACAGATACTGGATGCCCTGTGACATGCACCACTACACTAGACAGTTGTGGAATACAATCTTTTTGTCCCTGTACTGCAGTATCATTCTGGCCATTGGCAGAATGCTACCCAGGCCTTAGGACATACCAGCATGGGCTACAAGACCTGACAGTTCCTACGTGTTTCCATGCAGTCCAGGCTACTGCATCACAGGCCCTGCACACCAACATGGAATATGCCAGAGCCATGTGTATAGTTCAAAAGGTGTTCTGAGTGTATGAGTATGTGGCTAATCATGGCAGACAAGCAGCTGACAGTATGTATGCCCTCGTATAGGTCAGTGTGTAACATAGTGCTAGAGTTTGCATTCACAAATGAGTACTGTTGGGCATGTTTCCAGTCATGTGTTCAGAGGTGAGGCAGAATTATGCAAACTATGTCATACAGTTTGTGTATTTTGGTGTCTGTCTCTTCCTGCTTGGGGGGGGGGGGTCACTTGTTTAGCAAGACACTTAGACGCGTCTGTGAATGTGTGTGATGTCCGGTAGTGTGTGTTGCTGTCCTTTCTGTGTTCTGGTAAGGGTATATGTTGGTTGTGTTGATGAGCTGCATGTGTTAACCTACAACTCATGACTGTCCAGTCCAGTCATGGCTGTAGACTGGGCTGCCTTCCAGCTTACCACTGTAGCTGCATCCCAAACAATGTGTCAGGTGTGGTGTTAGGTGGGTCTGGCAGTGTACATGGCATAGAGATTACATTCCCCCAGGATGGCCACATACACAAAGCTGACATTAGGAAATACCAGTAGCCGACTAGTGGACATGCCTGTATGAGCAGTCAGTACTACAAGTACCAAGTAGTGTATTTAGTTTACGTATTGCCTATGAAGATGTTTTAGACAGTGATGCTCACATGTAAATATTTGTGTTATGGACATGACAACACTGGCTATTATGGAAATGTAGCTACTTTAGCAGCAATCCTCCTCTGAGGAGCACATCACATCCTGTTAGTTGATTACAGATGATCCAAGTGTCTACAGGTCTATTTTCTTCTCTGGGTATATACTCACATATCTACCAGGACCATGAGCTCTGTTGGGCAAGGACACCCACTCTCCAAACAGAGTCATGTATCAATAGGCTCTGATGCCACTATTAACATGATCAGGATATAATCAGATAGTGTGAGCCATCACCTATGATGCAGCTATTACACATGGGCAGCTGTCTCCTACATCCTAACTCCTACTGCAAATGTTACACTGGAGTTAAATATGATATGCAACCTGTTTCATTACCAGTGTTGTGCACTACCTTACATACAGTATGTGCAAGCAGCTGTTAGGCTGGCAATGAGAGGCTGGGCTCCACAAACCTGGTAGTTCAACCAGTGTGTTTGTACTCTCAATATCCACTCTATGTAGGTGTGCACATAGCCATTTGGCCCAGCCCTGTAACAAGGTCACTGCACATTTGCATAACATGTACACATGCACAGCTGTTATTGCTTGCAAACGATAGTAAAGAGGTGGATATTACATGTGTTATGTGCATGGATAGTTACATGGCACTTCCAATTATCTTTGCTATCATGCTGCTAACCTGTCAGATGAATATTAATGCTATGTATCCTGTCATTGAGTATTGTAATTGCCAATAGACATAACTACACTTTGCATAACATAACAAAACTACTATATAGAATAGAATACAGATCTGCCTAGAATACTGTACATTACACAGTTATTGGCACAGTATCCCACAGTGCACACCATATTTGCATGGTAAGCCCACCTTTAACATGTTCATCTTACTTATACACCCATACATATGTCGACTGTTGCAATATATCGACATATACTATTTCCTGTTATAGCACATACTTGTTGGACCAATCCTGACACTGACAGTGGCTGGAAGCGAATTGGTGGGTTCCAATCATCCCTTGTGGTATATGTGGAGTGTGCCGTGTGACCTACAGCAGTACACACATAGAATACTACAAACATTACTACTGCTCAACAATACATTGCTACAAGATAGCTATTTCCACTATATGCATTGATTACACTGTAATTCTTACAGTACAGGTGCTACATACACAGACAAACTACATGTTATACATACTGTCTTAGTAATGGGAGGTATTATTAACTAGTGTAATACTCGTTTTTGGTTCATCTTTCAGTGTTTTGTACTGTCCTACAGGTAGATACAGATGGTTTGAATGTGTGACAGGGCAACCTTTTATAGTTACAGATCAGTAACATGTGCTGTCCCGATGGCCAATTGGTGTTCCTATGTAGCTAATTACATGCACATCAGCTGCGCTGCTACTGCCTTAGCCAATACCATGGCTACAGTGGAATATAATTGAGTACTCCACTTGGGCGTTATCCCTTTGCCTTACTTGTGAGGAAGACAGCGTGGATGTTTTGTTTGGAATCTATTGCAACAGTTGTATGGAGACGAGCAGTAATATATTGTGTGTAATGCCTAGGGGAGTTGGTCTAAATGTGAGTATTGCTGTTATATTTCTGAACATTGCTACCTGTGCAGGGTTTATCTGTACCTAATACTTCTGCATATGTTTCAGTCTGGCCAGGTTGTCTGACCAGCTCAAGGCTGCATAGCTATGCATATAATGTTAGGGGGTTTACAGTGTGCTTACCAGACATATTTAGCTTGGTGTTACTGTGTATCATACTGTACTAATAATCAGTACTCGGTAAAACTTCCTGGTGTACAAACCTTTCAGCCCTCTGAAACAGTATTAGTTCATAGAAACCCTGTTACATCAGCAGCTTTTCAATTGTATAATGACAACTTTTTCATATAGGGCCATGTTAGTGTGTCTGTGTCCAGGTATGTTAAGCTTTCAGCAGATGTTGTACAGTAGTTGCATAATTGGTTATGGTATGTCAGTATGTATTGATGTAATGGTTTCGGTTATGGGGTAGATGTTGGTGAGTGTACATAGCATATGCAGTTGTGTAGGATCCCCTTTTATACAACATCTATATGTGTGTGGGTGTTCTTTCCCTGTGTGAACACCTAAACCTTAGTGGACTAATCCAATGGTAATTGCAGGCTGATTCATTAAGGCACTATTAAATGCTTCCTGTATAGCATGCAGGTACTGTTAGTCCCTGAATCCTTTTGGCAATACATCGGAATGTAATAAAGATTTGCAAAATGAAAACTGTCTGTATAATTCTGTCATGGATATTTGCAGTCATTGCAGTTGTGTTGGTGACTGTGTCCACAGAACATATTTGTAATAGTGTATTGGCATATACTCTTCATATGTTATGTTCATATTGTTTGGGGGGGGGCAGAATGTGTGATTGCTATGGTCCATGTTATACTCAGATATGACCACTTTGGATGCTGTATGTGTATATATATATATATATATATATATATATATATATATATATATATATATATATACATATGTGTGTGTATATGTATATTGTTATATTACTGCATACGTTTATCTGTACCTCCATAGATGTGTAGATATTTTTAACCTATCTATATATCTACATATATATGTAGACCTGTATATATCGACATGTCTCTATGTATCTCTCTCTCTCTGTTTTATATATATATATATATATATATATATATATATATATATATATATATATATATACATATCTATATATGAGCATCTTGGCTGGAGTGCAGGGAGTGCCTTCTGTGTGGAGTCTGCATGTCCTCCCCGCGATTAGTTGGGCATTCGAAAGACATGCGTAAATGGGCGTGCCTTCGTTGAAGGTTGAACGTCGGGCTGGCACCTTGGCGTTCGTCAAAATCTACTGCCAATCATTAGCAGACCGGAGTTCCACTGTGGCGATCCCTAACCGGGAAAAGCCGAAAGACAACAACAACATACGAGTATGCACCTTTAACTGGGTACATGGCAGGTTGTCCTATTTCAACACTCCTCCCTTTTGTGTTTTAACCTGTCTGCATACACAACTGGGATAGGTTCATCCCAGGTAGCTTAGTGTTAGGTTACTCTGAGAATGGAGTGCATAGTTGCGGGTTCTACTCCTGGAAGGTGTTATTATTTTACCTCTCAGAGTAGGCACTGGTAGGGAAAGTGTGAATAACGCACATTTACACAGTTGTGAGCAGGTTTGACCGTGGTCTGCACGATGTTAAACAAAGGGCAAACATGTGAAGCGCTTCTCCATTTACCGTGTTTCAGCGCTGTCTACCATCGTGCAAACACGTGGAAACCCACTTACAGCTGTTTAAGAGTGCTTTAATCCACCTGCATCCAAAAGTCCTTATTCTGGCCCTCAAATAACATACCAGTCCTTGCAGGTCTTGAACCCGGGGCCATGAAAACCACAGTCACTGACTTTTCCACTAAGGCATCTGAGATATGTAAGAATGTTATGGTGTTTAGAATATATATTGCACTACAGACATTCCTCACTACTGAAAACAAATGTAACAGTCAGTTGGTGTACATATGTCTGATACATGTTAATGCTCATATGTTTGTGAAAGAAGGTGTTGCAATGTGACATGACAGGGTGTATTATGAATGAGTAAGGTTCTTGCTTTGTGTCCTTTTTATATTGTCCCCATACTCCATGTATGCCTCTCCAGTTGACTTATTGGACATCTGACCCAGGCCCTCCTTGATGCATGATTGCATTACCCATTATTCCTCCTCCACCCCAATCTTCACATACACAACAACCACCCCTTCTATGGTGAAGTAGGTTAATATTAATTGTTATAATACCAGAGCTGCATGTGTTTTGTGTACACTCCAATACCTTTGGAGTGCTTCTGTGTCACGAAGTGTGTTCATAGATGTTTATATATATGGCTATTGATGTAACTGTATAATATATATATATATATATATATATATATATATATATATATATATATATATATATATATTGTATTACTTTGTAACAATAATACATCTGTAGACTGGAATGTGTTGGTTCACAAACTACAGTACATTATAATGTACTGTACATATGTACACAAAGTCACTGTCCCATTTGTGATCATTACAGTGAAATGCATATGGTATTAGGTGTAGTCTCAAGACTATGAATCACATGTACACCTCGGATGGCTTAGTGGTACGTCCCATGACTATAGTGTGCATGGTCCAGGGTTTGACACCTGTGATGCATTACTAATGTATTCTTACTGCAGAATAAGGCTCATTTAAGCATGTTTAAAAGTGTTTGTGTGACATAGCAGTGGTTAAACACAGTTAAACAAACTTTGTAACATATAACCTGTGCATGCAAACATGGCCACTTCTGCTACCTACTCAGGATATATACATGTCAGTGAAGTAACATCTCACGATGTGCTTACATAACATTACATTCTCTGTTGACTGTACTCTCCAGCACACATGGGTTTATATGTGTGTTTCAAATGTTTATTATACAGATGATTACTACCTATATATGCAAGCTGTGGTTAAGGTATACTTTTGCACATGATAAACATCCCTTCCTTTATCGGGATTGTAACCTCAAATGCAGAGATACTATGCGGATGCTGTTACCATTACACTGTTGACATTAACGTTGCTTCTGCCTATTTCCTATTTAAATGATTTCTATGTGTAAGCTAGGCTAAGCAAAGGGTGAGAGCCCCCAAACTCACTGAGCTTCACGTACTCTTGAAATAACAGCATATAACAAATGTACTGTGAGACAATGCAGTACATTCCTAGCTACATTAGGCATAGCCCCTCACTGACACACTTCAAGGGAAACCTTGTTGTGTGAAATGGTAACAGACTATACACCCCTGGGATTGTGTGTCCCAGAACCATACAGCCAGGGGGTGGGGGAGCCTGTCCAATATGATAGCTGCAAGACCTGTTTGGGAAATTGAATGGTTTTGAATTGCCACATTAACATGCCCTCTTTAGATCACTAAGTGCCCCTATCACACTCCACAACCCCAGTCTTCAACAGCTTCCAGCAACTCTTCCTGGAATTGCTTCATTGGCTATGCTTGACAGAGGCTCAGTTACTTCATCAATGGTGCAGGAAGGCCAACACACTGTTGCTATGTTTCTAATTGCCCTTGGGTATATAGGTAGTAGGCTATCTGTGAATCTCTAACGTGCAGGCCATCACAGCCATAGTATGTGAATAAACAGACCTTCAGATCACAATATACAGTGTGAACTCACCATGTAGTCAGGAAACAGTTGAGTACAGCAAGAACATACAGAACACTGATACTTAGTCACTCCAAAAGCCTATCTTGGAAGCTAGAAGACTTGTAAAAGTTTAAGGCTTTCTATTGCTTACCAGTAGGTTACCTACACAGGAGATGAAAAACAAGCACAGATGGGGAACATGCATGAAATGATACCATACAGGCCTATATGTCAGCCTTACACTTTGGAATACTGGCCGAGGCTATTGGCGCCCCCATGGTGCCTTATTTAGGAGAGTCTTGAAGGTGAATACCAGCTCTATAAACAGCACAATAGCAGATTCAGTGACAATTATGCTACTCAACACCAGGGGCTGTGATCACAACATGCATGCACTCACAGCACTCCTCAGGATGGACAACATCAACATCTGTGCATTAACTGAAATCTGTTTTAAGGCTCCTGAGAGCACACCAGCACTACCAGACTGCAACCCATACCACACATTTCAGCCACAGAACATGGACTGACAGACATGGAGGGGCTGTATCCAAATACATCAGGGATACCTACACCTCCAGGTTAGTGGGGCAGCATGATATCTCTGTGATCATCCATGTGCAGCTAACATCAGCCACGACTGCAATGTGGAAAGTGGCCTGCTACGGATCACCCTCCATGACCCAGGACCTCCACTTCACCTACCTGGATTCAGTGGAGAACATGACAGTCCTAATGGACACCCTGGTATTGGTCGATGTCAACTACCATACCATTAACTGGGAAACGTACTCTGGTACTCACTTCCAGGACCAGCGCTTCCTGGAATGTATCACCTCATATGCCCTGTATCAGGTGGTAACCTCCCTAACGTGGGGTGGAAACTACTAGATGTGGTCATCACCAACATGGGCAACAGGTGCACCACAGCACAGGTTAACCAGTTACTGGTTAGATCTGACCATGAACTATTCACTGTTTCCACACCCTAGCATCACCTCCACCCACAGATACCACAGTGTATACCTTTCCTACAGCTAAATTTACACTACTAGTGACAGGGGTGGGGGGTTTTACAGCCCCCATGCTAAGGGGAAACACTGCTCAAGATACAGACAGATTTACAAATACAGTCTATTAGCACCTACATGGATGTATGGATCATGCCATCACTGGTAAACCAAGACTCACTCCTCCTAGTCAAGGACACCGGTCTGGTGGACCTCTGCAATAAACAGGCTATACTACAGAAGTAGGACAGTGTTCCAGACACACAGCAAATCCCACGAAGGGCAGACATCCATGACCACTATAAGTATGATACGTAGGTCCCTCATGACATCATCCAAGGCTAACATCAGCAGGAGAATACGCAAGGATTCGAAAGATAACCACAAAGCCTTCTTTGGCTATGTCAAGGATCTATGTGGTGACACACAGATTTTCTCTGTGCCGGTGAAATATAGCACAAAATATGCTGACCCTATTGATATCACCAACATCCTTGTAGATACATTTAGTGCATACTTCACCCCCTAGAGAGCCCACAACACTATTCAAAAGGTACAGTATCCCAACCATCAGAGAAACACAGGTGGAAATGGCCCTCTCTAACAGCAGAACACATCATCAGTGGAGGCAGATGTTGACCCAGACTGCATCTTGCAAACTGTACAAGAAAACCTGCCCCCCACCTAATTAGGCATTCCTACCTCAGCCTCTCCACAGGCTACATGTCCATACAATAGTGCGTGGCAACGGTCATTCCACTCCATCAAGGTGAAATCACAACTGACCATGGTAACTACCACCCCATAAGCCTGACTAGCTTGGTCTACAATGGTATGGTTCGCATCCTCATGGCACGCATTAACAATGACATTGGTAACCTTCAAACATGTGACCCAACCCAAGTCAGCTTGGCTGAGTGCAATTCATGCCTACTGAACCTGTGTAACATCTTACATACAGTCACCAAGACATTAGATGATAGGGGAGGTGGTTCACACATACTACCTGGACCTCAACAAGGCTTTTGACACCATGCCCCACTCAGGTATTATTGATAAACACACCAGCCTGTACATTCACCCATACATCACAGGTTGGGTTGCCAACGGGCTTACTCACAGAACCCACATGGTACAGTCGTGGTTTCCACGTCCAACTCTTGAACAGTCATGACTGGTATCCCACAGGACTCATTCCTGAGAGCCCTACTGTTTGGCATATACGTCTAAGATGTACAGGCAAACACAGGTGGACTATGGCAGACCACGTTTGGCAATGACTGCAAACTGGGAGCCATGATATATAGTCCAGCTGACATGGACATCCCTCAAGGGGCCTCACAGAGAATGTCACAGGGTGCCAATGACACGGCCTCCAGCCAAGTGCCATTAACTGCATGGTCATTCCATTGTGGAATTGGAACCCACATTTTAACACATGAGTGGCAACCACTTTAATACAGATGAGGTAATGGGGTATCTGCGGATTAAGGTAGATAGTGATCTCCCCTTTGACAATCATATCTCCACAGTAGTTAGGACATCCTTCTATGTAGGCCATCTGATTACTAAAAGATTCCCATCTGGACATACTGGGCTTATAGTACCCCTTTACTCATAACTCATCAGTCTCATCATAGGGTATAATAACACATGTGGGATGCACCTCAGAGGACTAGTCCAACAGCTGGGGGGGTCCACAAATGTACCTTGCCAAGAGGAATACTGGCCTCCAACATATGGCCTATGCAGCTGGACTGAATAAACTCCTGCTTTACTCAGTGCATCTCGTTTACCCAGAGATGATCTCCACTGGCCAACACAACCATGTCGAACACAGGCTTGATGGATATGTTCCATCTATGGGAATCCATGTCACAGTGAGCCACACACTGTAGTGAGCTGACCTTGCCACAACAATAACCAGAAGATGCTGGAGGGACAACTTCCTGTCACAGACACTCCCCATACTTTGGAACAACATCCCTAGCTACATTATACAGAGCCCCTCACTAACACTCTGCAAGAGAAACCTTGAAGCGTGGATGGGGAACAGCAGATGCACCCCAGGGATCCCGCCATTGGCTCTGCTCCACAGAGGGATGGTTAATGAATCAATAGGGTGGCAAAAGCTGACACATTTTGGCTGACCTTATGAATGGCCTCTGGCAGTTGGCCAAGTACCTACCTATAAATCTATACATACAGTATCTGCATATGCTGATAGCTAAATTTACTGTTCAGGTGTTGACTTACCTTGTGCCAATGGCTGTTGTGTATGCAATAGTTGAGGGCTACCTATGGTGGATGCACACAGTAGACTGCCTATACATTACAATTTACAGGTAGTTGTGTGTGTGTGCCATCGATTTTCACTGTGTGTGCAGGCGGAGAAAGGTGTCAGTCCCTAGGTGCCTACACTGTCAGTGTGTGTGTGTTATATATTCCCTCTTTGCCAAGGCATGGGCATACTGGGTATGCCTCCATCTGCCTACTGGGGCTGGCTCAGGGTGTTTGTGGTCTGAGTACCTCTGTGCCTGTGGGGCCTTTGTCAATGGTAGTGGGCTGTGAGGGCCTTCACCATTCTGTCCCTGCTGCAGCTGTTTCTACAGGACCATACTGTGTAGCATGGCATACACTATGAAGATGTGGGCACATGTGCCTGGAGAGTACTGCAAGGCTCTACCAGATATGTCCAAGCAATGGAACCGTGATTTCAGCATCCCAAACACACGCTCTATGATGAATCTGGTTTGTGCATGGAGTTCCTGCATGGGTGTGTGTGCATTTCTGATGGGAGTCATCATCCACAGTTCCCGTGCATAGCCAGCATCCCCCACTAGGTGGCCATTTTGGATGTCCCCCCTGGCAAATAACTGATACAGCTGTGAGGCATGCCCGATGTGGGAGTCATGATAGCTTCCAGGGCTGCCAGCACATACATCCATGATAATGCCCTGTGCATTGCATATGACCTGGCAGTTGATGGAGGTGTAGCCCTTGCAGTTTATGTAGCACCTACCCTGCTCACCGGGTGGTGACTTAATGTGTATGTGCATGCAGTCTATTGCACCCAGTACCTCCAGGTATTCTGCCACATGGTGGAATAGACGCATATTGCTGGCCAACACCTCCTGTGTTCGGCGGAAGTATATGTGCTCATTGGCATGTGGTAACATGGCATCCAGGAACTGATGTAGTACCCTGGATGCTGATGCCTGTGAGATCCCCATGATATCCCAAGTTGGTCTTTGAAAGGTACCTGTAGCTAGTATTCTTAGGCTTACACATACCTTCGTATCCAGTGGGATGGATTCCCCTCTGTTTGTTCTGGCTCTGAGGCGTAACCGGCACAGCTTCACAAGTTGCTGTAGGGTGTCCCTGTCCACCCTATAATGCTCTACTATCTCCAGATCATGTATCCCCTGGTAGGTTACCCTGGGTTTGAACACTCCCTTCCTCCTCTGGTGCCAGTGGTGGTCATGTGCATCATCCTTCATACCACCTTCAGTTTCCAACACATGCTGGTGGATCAAAGCTATGGCAGCCCCTAACATGTACATAATAAAAGTTCCCTGTCTGTATATACCACTGGTGCAGATGTGTGTGAGGTGCTTTCACACTTTATAGTATTGTGCTATGGATGCTGCTGATGTAAGTGGGTGTGTATGAGTTATTCCAGCTGCTGCATGTCTTCATTATGGGTTTTGCAATGAGTACTGTGAGTGTGGGGCCTTTACTGTCGAGATCTACTTGCCTGCCTTGATTAATCTGTTGCCCTTTAATTCACTTTTAGACCTGGATCCCCTCCCATTATTAGGCATGCATCCACCTGCCGTCTTTCTTGTTTTGTACTTTCCCTACCCAGTCATGGTTTAATGTGCCTTGTAGCTGATATACTGCATATTGCCTTTGTTCTGCTTTGTCACTTTGCTGTTTTCTTTGCAGTACAGCCCCTCCCATTCCCTGTTCTGCAGGTAGCTGCTTGCAGCCTTGTTAGCTGCTGTCAATGGCCCACTGTAGGCTCCTAGGTGTTAATTAGTCATTTGTACTCCAGTTTCACTGCTGCAGCATTTCCTTATTTCTTTCCTATATCCTTGCTGTTTCAGCTATAGTAAGCCCCGCTCATACCCATTTACCGGGCTTACGTGCTTTTTCATCTCAGTTCACATGTATACTCGGTTACCTTGTGTACTCTCAGCTAAACATAGCTATGGGCAATTCGACACACCCCTATCCTGCAGCTTTGCCTAGCTAGGGGCAGGCCAGTTTAGCAATGCTCCAATGTGCTTAAAGCAATGGCAACACACCCCTCTCTTGATGTCATCTGTATCTCAAGGGCTCATCTCGGTATTATAACGCTATGCAGTGAGGTGCATCCTTACACCAGCGGGGAATCTGCGATTCACTATTACTCCTCTCATTTGCATGGCATTGCCTACTAATTCCTAGCTACTGCGCATAACACTGTCACTGCCCCTTAGCAACCCTTGCGCCATGTGTATGGTGTAGCATGCCTGCCGTTGACTATTATGGGGAAATCATTATATGTGTTTCATTGCAGTTTTATTCTGCATTTTTATATATTCCTTGCGATCCCCTTTGCGCACCGCTGCCCTGCGCTTCCACGTAACGATAGTGCGATTATATATATTAAATGTTAATTTTATATTTTGTACATGTTTTTTATGCCAATGGCTATATATTTAGCCATTGGCATATAATAACAATATAATACACGTGCTTGGTCGGCTGTCATGGCTCCAATTTTATGTTTGCAAAAATGTAAACCGTTTTCTACGGTTTACATTTCTGCATGCTTACACTATGCCTGCACCACGTCCTGAATCACTGCATACCTTCATTTGCATGCTACACTGCTGCACGTGGGGTAATTAGCATACAAGGCTCAGGAGTTGTGCAGGCGTAGCGTACGCAGGTAGTGCACATGTGAACAGCTCGTACCTGAATCACTCAGTGGCCATCTTTGCTGTTAGAACGCCGATGCTACACCTGCACCTGGTGCAAGCTTCATGACGGGGAATGTTTGAACTATATCTTTTCAAAGGGAAACAGAGCCTAACAAGTCTGAGTTGTATTAGTACACCTGGTGCTCTTTTTTGTTATTCTGTATTTATAGTCTTCAGAAGTGTGGGAACTATTGCATTCTAATTGTCAGTACTATTTACCCGTTCAAAACAAGTAAAGAAACTACTGAGTGGTTTTTTTTTTATTATTTGTAGTATATTTTATAAGTTCTCAAGTTAAGTTGAAGACTGCTGCTGCAGAGACCTATTTCTTTTGTACTTTACAAAACTAATTGTTTAATCACTGTTTTTTTTTTTTTTTTTTTGCGGCTTGCTGAAGACATCAGCCTCTGGTCTGTTTTATTATAATTATAGTAATTATATGAGAATTATCTGCAAACAGCATGATTTTCTGTGTTGAACTGGGTGCAATATAATGTATAGATCACATGCATGTATTTTTTTACTGCTGCTTTTGACATGTTTTTTACTTATATGTGTGCTGACTTTGAAGTATATGCCTATTGTGTTGTGCTGGGGAACATCTCAATGGCTCATAGGTATTTACTAGGCTAATGATCAAGCCCTGCATTTCCATGGTAATTATTAGCTCTTATATTTTGCAATATAAATCTCCAAAGATGGGCCAAAAAGTATATGCTGGGGTAATTACATACGTTGCCTATTCATGAGGGCCATTGGTGCTAAACTGTGGTGAGTGTGTTACCCATTCATTGTCCGTGTCATGTCTGAATACATTAAGTACCTGCTCTGTGTGGAGAAGAAAACAATGGTTTTCTCTGTGATACATACCTATCTCTCCAACATGTTCTAGTAATCTTGCAAAAGAGATTAAGGCCCCTTCAGTGGGTACTTCTGGACTACAAACATGTAATAGGTGTGTAATAGGTCTGCTAGAATAGGATTTGTTGAGGATCTGTATGTGAGGCAAAGTTTGTTTCATGGTAGTGAGAAGAGAAACAATGCTTTGAGATGGTTTGCATATTTTTCATGATTCAAGCCCTTGAACTTTTTTAGTGACGAAGCAGGACTGGCCTTTGATCAACTGGTGCCCTAGGCAAAAGGTCTCCACAGCCCCCTCCAGTACCACCCTATGCCTCCATTCTGGTCTATGTACACCATCCAGATTAATGGAAAAGTGCCCCTGATACAGTGGCACCCTAGGCGGCTGCCTAGTTGGCTTATGCTTAAGGCCTGTTATGTGAGAAAGCATTATGGTTATTCCAGTTATGATAGATGTTTAAACTAATACTTACAGAAAGGAGCATTACACTCAACTATCGGCCTAATGACTGCTGAGTACACAGCAACAGTAATGTCCCTGGATATGGATACCACAACTATATAACTTGTGAGATAAAAAGGAGTTCCTTACAACAGTGGATACTTGGTGATCAAAGAACAGTTCATTGTCAACATAGGTTTCTTTATCTCTAACAATAGGATCAATTTTTGGTGTTGGGGGGATTGTTGTCAATGTGATAGTTACAAAGGGAGTCATGCTTGCCAAAGGATATGATTATACATTTACTTTTAGTCCATGGTGCCCCACCATCTCATATGGGCCAGCTTTGCAGCCAAAGTCTAGACCTAAAAGACTTGAGCATTCCATATCTGTCATGCTTCCTGACATGTAGCACATCTGCATAAGGCAATAAAAGCTTTTACTCACAGTAGGAAACATGGAGAGTAGTAGTTGATCCTAACAGTTGCAGTAGTCTGATGTATTCTTTGAAGGACTTTCTTTTGTGACTAACCTTCAACAAATGTAACCACCTTAATTGTATCACTGTGTAGTGGAGAAGCTCGCAAATCTCAGAGTAGCCACTAATTGATACTGGCACGACACAGAAAGCAACAAGGACGTAGGATATAGATGTCTATAAATAACATCCAGCATACTAAAAAAATGTACACATTATACTTACAGTCTCAAAATACCTTTGTCACTGTGAGCTGTATTTGTCTATTACATATATTACTGAAATTATTATTTTCAACAACTTACAGATGCATTTCAATGATTATGCCAGATAAAGATCCTAAGTCAACACAGAATAAATAAAAATAAATATTTTCTACTGCACCCTCCCATTAGAGGAACATAACAGATCTTTCTATTGTCACATTCTCCTTTTTTCATTTTAAACTTGGAAATATTATCCAATGCTTAGAAATAATGTAGAATTATTTTTTTGTAAGCAACTGGGCCACTACTATTTCATCATTTTGTTTAAATTGTCTCTGAATTCTGAAGCTTTCCTTAAACATACAAATGTATTAATTAAGTGTGGCACCCATTACAGTATTTAATAAATAATGATAACACTGCACAAGTAATTATCAGCACTTCTTTTCCTGTCACCAAACTTTAGTAAATGGTAGTCAGGTAAGTTGCAAATTAATACATTTCTTTGCCGTCTATTTATATGACAGTCTTACTAAACATGAGTTAACAAAGAATCATGTTAAAAATTAGAACTAGGACACTGCAGTCTTTAAACATGCCTCAGTGTTTACTAACTACTCAAGTGGCAATCTTATTACTAGTCCTATAAGTAGATCAAACACTGAATTCCTCTCCTTTCAGCTTCAGTCTTAAAGATCAATTTTTTTTAATTTATTTTAATGTTTGTTAACCAGGGAAGTCCAACTTGGAACAAAGCCAATTTTCAGTGGGGGCCCAGGGAGAAACACTCCAGATGCATGTCTTTGTAACATGGGAGGAAAGAAGAGCACCCAGAGAAAACCCACACAAACACAGGGAGGACATACAGACTCCACACAGAAGGCACCCCAGCTGAGAATTGAACCAGAGAACCTCTTGTTGGGAGGTGACAGTGCTACTGCTGCACCAGTGTGCCATCATAACCATCATCATACCAATTGCATGTGATTTACTTGGTGTGAAAAAACAAACCTTACCTTACAGACACACTATCCAAGATTTAAGGAGGGGTAGTTTGATTTGAAAGCCTCAGTCACCTGCCATACAGCACTCTGAGATTAGATCTATGACTATGACTGTGTCACCACTCTGACCCAGTTACATCATAGTGTGGAAGAGAGGCTAACCGTACTCAGAGGGTGACCACTAATTGATACCACTTCAGCCAACAAATAATACATACTTCTTGCATCACAGCTTCAGGCACTCTTCAGTAAATCTAACTTTCTAAGTAACCTAGTGAAATAAATGCTTTCATAATATTCAGCTATCTAGGCTACAGCTCTTGATTCAGTTTTCCTTTCTGTATGTTACATAACAAACTTACTATTCATACTTGAAACAGCTAAATTCAACTCCTGGATTATCATCCTTTGCCTTACTATTAAAGCATGCTAGTTTGTTTAATTTTACTTTAGTTATTTGCTTTATTCTCTATAGTTGAAATAGAAATTCTGTATAGCAAAGGCATGTAATATTGTAATATTGAAGAGGTAAGCTTTATTTGATATGTGAATGTATGTGATAATAAATGATAATTATAATCTTGAATTTAAAAATATAAAAGTTAAAAAATCATATGGACAAATGTGTGGCACTACAAAAGATAATCACTTAGATTTCCTTTAGGAGGTAAGAATGTGATGGAATTGAATAAAATGCTTGATGCTTAATTATTAAAAAATAGCTTTTGACAATATAATTCATGTAACATTTATTGTTAGAGATGCCAACAGAATATTTATTAAAACTTGCAATTATACAGTTTTGAACTTTCTTAAAGATTCTTTGGGCATATTATTGATTAGCATATATTTGGTGTCTCACACGTCTTATACAAATTTAATGTCACACAAGGATTCACATTATATTTCACTTTTTTAATGTAGTTTGCATGTATTACTTAACAGTTAAACAATGAATTAGAGAATACTAGTTAACTCAAGCACATTTTCATGTTTTTATTCTGTTAATTTATGCCCACAAGTCTGTTGTAAGCACAATGAAATGCTATGAATATTGTGTACAGAAAAAAAAACACTGGAGACAGATATACATCAATAAAGCTAGAACACCTGCACCAGTAAGAACAATGAACAAAGTTGTAGATGATTTACATTTTAGCCAAGAAAGAATGATAATGCTTAGAATTAAATTTAGACCAGCAAACTTGATAACATAGAGTAAGTCACAGAAACAAATTAAAAAAAAACACAGAAAGAATAGCTGTTTCTTGGAATTAATTATTGAGAATTTTACAGGTTTCTCTCTGCCACAGCGAGTTGGAAGTAGCTTATTTATTTTTAAACCAGGATACTTAATGTTTGGACAAATGACCATAAATCATATATAGTTTCATAGTTTAAAATTACTGGGTAAAGGTCAGATACCATTACAACACTGGCTCCAAATTCACTGAATGTATCTCATTTTTCCCTGTAACACACAGATGCCCTATAATATAAAAAAATCTAGCAGACTATGCATTCACTGAATTACATATTGTTTTTCCTTCTTTTCTTTTTTCAGGAAAAAATGTGGTATACAAACTAATATGTTATGGTGGGCTGAATGTACCACCAGGCTAGGCTTACCTCTTAGTCATTGAATGAGTACTCACTTGATCAGGTATGAACTTATCAATTTACCTTATTCATTTGAAACTTCTAAAGCCACAGAAAATCCTTAGTGATGACATGTACCTTGCTTGTAGGACTGTAAGGGATTGAGTAGACCAAAAAAACTCATATATCTCTATAAATCAAGCAGTCCACCTTGCACAAGGGCCAGAGATTTAAGTCTCCTCCTCTTCACCGTCATCCTCAGCCCCTTTTTTCCCCTTTTCTACATGGGGTCAGAGTATTGTGTCAGCTGTCAGCATCTCTATCTGCTCAATGCCACTCTCCTACCCTCTTCAACACTCATGCCTGACTACTGCAGGTCATCTCTCATGCAATCTAGCCACCTCTTTGCTGGACACTCTTGTTTCTTCTTGTTTTCTTCCTATCTGTACCAAATCTTCTTCACTAGATTGTTTTCTGCTTTTCTACATACATGCCCAAACCACAGTAATCTGTTTGCTTTGACCTTTTCTATAATTGGAGCTACTTTGGCCTTTGCTGTTATATTCTCATTTATTCATATGTCCCACAGAGTGCATCCTAGCACCTGTCTTAGGCACTTCATCTCCATCACCTCTAGGTTCATCATCTGCTCTGCTTTAACTGCCCAGGTTTCTGTACCACACAGTAGTACTGGACATATCACTATTTTGTAAGCCTTACTAGTCAGCTTCTTTGGCATTCTTCTGTCACATACTACACCTGACACTCTGTGCCAGCTGCCTGCAGCCTCTCTGATTCTAGTTTTCACATCTTCATTCAGACTTCCTTTCTTCTCAAACATCACTCCTAGATACCTGAAGCTGTTAACCTGCTCTACTATTTCCTTTCTATCTCAATTCTCAGCTTCTTCTGAACTTCACCATTTACTGCCATTACAACTGTCTTAGCTGTACTCAGTTGCATCCCATGTGCCTTATTCTATTTCTACTACAATCAACAAATAAGGTTAAAAAGAGGGATATAATTGCATTCTATACCGACCCCTTCTCTGGAACAAGTAGCTCTCAGAATTAAGCAATATGACACACTGTCTGCTTTTAAAAAAGAGCTGGACAACAAGATGAATAACCACTAATTCACCCATGTTATGAATGTTCTGATCCTCTCTGAAAAGAAAGGCAAGGCCTATAAGTCAGTGTTGACAAGCTGCAATGGCCTCCCATCATTGCTTTCATACTGTTATGCTCCTACTCACTGCTGGTGAGATCTATATGTGTACACCTGAAGTGATTCACTGTCTGTCTTATTTTCTGTTTCATCTATGGTTCTGAGACTATGGAGTTATTCTATGTAACTAGAGGGTGTAGGGGTCAAAGCACTTCGCATGTAGATATAAGGAGGCTTGCTTCCTGCAAAAAAATGCTTTTACTTTTTTATTGGGTTGAGTTCTAATCAGTTGAAATCAAAGAAGTGTATCATTCTCAAGTTAGGCCTTGACAACATTTAGAGGAAGCATTATTTATGTTTCTATGATTGTTTGCTATTCAAGTAGGCAAGCTGGTCCATGATTTATTTCAGCTATGACATGGGAAATTTGCAGCATAGTTATGTGATTGTGTAGATTTTTTTATTTCAGCAACAACAAGTGTACAACCTATGTCAATAAGTAAATTCTGATTTAATAGCGATCTTAAAAAATCTACATTTCTTTGTGGTGGGGTATTACATATTGACACATAAGAGTGACATATTTAACTGGAAGGAATTGTGGAAAATAAAAGCTGTATATTATAATTAGTGAACGTGTGTTTAACTGATTGTGAGAGATTGAACAACTCAGACATATAACAATGCAAAGCATTTAAGAAGTGCCAAAAAATGAATTAAAGAAATACACAACAATAATCATTTTTTACGGGTCTATATTAGAAGACCGACTGTTTAGGTGATCGAACACCTAAACATCGATCTACTAATATCGAACCGCACAATGTCAAACATCCCAGGGAAACACGTCCCTTGGCCACAACACAAAAAAACTTACTTTACATCTAAATTAAGTGGGGGGCTGTGCCCCCCACACCCCCCTAACTAAATATACCAACTCCAAGATCGCTTAACAGTAGAGAAAGAGCAAACTCCAGCGAACGGCCAAGGGAAATCTTTCCCTGCATTAAAATGTCCGTTCGCCGTTTTTTTGCTTTCGATATTAGAAGATCAATGTTTAGGTGATCAATCACCTAAACATTCGGTCTTCTAATATAGACACCATTTTTACATCAGAATATAAATGTCTTCTCTTTGTTAATATTGATAAAAGTTGCCTGAAAACAGAGTACTAGTATATGGACACTTTAACATCATCCTATATAAAGTGTAGACACTCACTGAAAAGATGCAAATTTATTGTTCATATTAGAATATGCATATATATTTAGTATATTATCTCTTTTTTATAATATATAATAAACATGAATGCCAATTACAGGTGGAAAAAGGGTGTTTTTTGTTATTTTGGGTTGTGTGGTTACTTAAGATACTATTCAGCATGTTATTTTTCTACTTTTATGAAATACTTTAGGATGAATTAGCTTAAACTGGGGAAATATATAGCTAATGTTTTCTAAGAAAACATTTTTTTGCAAAGTATCTCAGACATAGATCATTATACTTTGAGAGTTGTATTGTTTGCTTTAAATTTGTGTGGATAAGACTGTATATAATGTAGAAAAAAAACAGAGTGATAACAAATAAAACATTTAAAAACAATATGGGTATACCAGATACTGACTTATTTCCTCATCACAAACACATGGGTAAGCGAATTAGTGATGTTCAAATTGTTCCAAATATGACTGGGCTGTATGTGAATAGAACCCAGATTAGGATAAATGTTATCATTACACTGATTCCTCCAGGATAACAATAAAAAAGAAAACAAACAAATGAATAAAATGAAAGAAAGACATGAAATGAGCATTACAGAAGAGCACTATAGGGCTTGAAAATATTTTTTTTCTTTAAAATTGTACACATGAAATTGTTATAAATATTATTTGATGCAAATGATGTTCTTTACGGGAGGTCAGTTTTTTGGTATTGTTTTCTTGTAACTAAATTATTAATTTGAGCTGATGACTGGACAAATGGCCATAAGACATGTGCAGTTTCATAGTTTAAAATGACTGTTAAAGGTCAGAGATCATTAGAACACTGGCTCCACAATTCACTAAATATGTCTTCCTTTTTTTTTTCTTTGTAACACTTAGATTCATAGATTGCTACTAGGCTAACAACCCAGGGGGCCTTTCTAAGCCTAGCCAAGTTTTCCTGAAAAAATAATGATGTCCTGTATCCAAACAGGACATTGAGGGCCAGGGATTTATAACCTAGCTCTGTCCATAAGGGTACATACCCTATTTCCATCCGCTTGGTCTAGATTGCACTTAAACTGAGTAATAGAGAATCTCAGATTCACAACGATGGGCAGCTTGTTCCAAAAGAAAGGTAGCCTCTGAGACACACATCTGTGTCTCAAGCATGTTCTGTTTATGCCACAGACAAAAGTCTGCTCCCTAGATCTTTCATTTCTGTTACTCTTTGACTTACGAATATGTAGGAGAATCATACATGTTGGGTTTACGGATACCTTGTAACCCAAGCATAGACCAGATATTGACATATAGGCATAGAGATGAACTAAAAATAGTGAGCAGCTAGCCAGAATATGTATTCAGTGAACTACTAATTGTGCCTTGCTTTGCCTTTCCTTTCCTTTCCTTTCCTTTCCTTTCCTTTCCTTTCCTTTCCTTTCCTTTCCTTTCCTTTCCTATCCTTGCCTTGCCTTTCCTTTCCTTTCCTTTCCTTTCTTTCTTTCTTACATCCTTGCTTGAAGTCTAGTGCAAATTTCTTTCCACAGCATCCAAACTAGTTTTGGGTCTTTATTATAAATATTCTTGAGACGTGATGTTAAAATAATCATGTGTTGTCTTATAAGGGAGTTAAGTTACTCTGGCACAATGCTCATTTAGAAGGCAGTGTTATACAAAAGTAACTGAGCAGCACAGACTATACAAATTAAAATCCTACTCCACATCTGTTTTTTTTTTCAAAACTTTCTGCAAATAGTTACAGAAGCAATAAACACTCCACATCACTATGCATCCAAGTATCAATTCCTGATAAGTTGTATTATTTTAAAATGTTTCAGTTTTTCATATGGAATTTTATGTTTTGGAATTCTTCCATACTGAAAGTAAAGCAAATCTGTTTAAAAGTCAGCATCCCCTGCATGTTTAAACCAGAAGGAAATAATGTAACTGGATTTATGCATAAGAGATGGTGAGTAAATCTGTGCAGACTGGTGCTGCAAGAAAAAGGTAGTCATGGCTAGGAAGCACCACTGATGTCGGAATTTGTCTTTGTTTGAAGAGCCCCTCTATAGCTGGTTAATGTCTATCATGCTTATCAAAATATTGTCTGTGAATGGTAATTCACTGAGATAGTGAGCTATCAGTTAATTCATTTATCAAATTTAAATCAATCAATCAATAAATAAATAAGCAAGCTATACAGTGCAAAAGATAACAAAATGTTCAGAACTGCCATTTAAAATAATTTATTAATTTATTATCCCTCTGCAAGAGGTTTTCAAAAGAGGCTGCAACAGAAACTTGAGCTCAGTGCTGTATTGCTTACTTCAGTGAAGACCAGTTCAAGTGAATTGTAATGCGAACAATGTGAAAAGCGTTAATCACAGAGAAAAGCAGTAGCTTTAACAAACATTTAGAAGCTGTTCTCTTGCATACAACATTCTTAATACATGATTACTGTTTTGACTTCATGTTTGTTTTGCTTGAGTAGTTCTTTTGGACAACAGTCATGAAATGCTGCAATGTAAGCAGATCTAGAAGCATGGTTGGCATATTCTTGGCAGTAATGACACACTGTCTCCTAGAAACTATACCAAGGACTTCTAACACATTACAGGGAATCTGATACCACAGCTGCCAAGTAGAGAGATCTCTAAGTTGAGGTGAGGTAACAAGTAGGAAAGAGAAAGCCTCTTTCTTTGATTGCATACTAGAGATTACTAGAGTTCATCACCCTGCTGTTACTCACACAGACAAAGGATTTCAGAAAGAGAACAAGAAGATTTTTTTTCCTTCTTTATCCCGTATATTAGTGTTCAGAATACAGAAACAGTGGCCCTACGAAACCTGACAAACAGGTGCTTAATATGAATCTGCTAGAAAGTTATACCGAGCATGTGCATTATTTCTACAACAAAGAACTTCACAACCGTGTTAGTGCTTCACATATGTTCTTCGCGTAGTCCTATTTCACTTTATGTATTATCTTGGTTTATTCTCAGCTAATATTAGAAGATAAATATTAAATGTTCTTAGTACAGTTTGATTCATCACATTCATTTTTCCTCATACATTGTTTATGATGTATATCTCATGTATATCTCCAGGAGAACTGCTTCTGTTATCTTCAACTTGCCATATTTTTAAACCATTTCTCTTCATTTAGAATCCATTGACCTACAACCAGTCTTCGCCAATACCTGAATAGTTTTACTAGCATGTCACACGCATGCAGGTAGTTTTGAGACACTGCTCACCTCTATACTTCTAAAATAAACCTTATGATAGCCATTTATATGTTTTACTATGAACCTTCTTTATACCCAACCTCTTAACTTCACTATTTACATTTTCTGTCATATCTAGTTCCTTCCTTGACTTTCATTTCTTTCAATTTCTAAGCACTCTTTACATTTGCAAATGGAGTTTCTATTTAAATGGGAATTAGATATACTATTCCAAAATCTAGTTTTCAAGTTTTGTAAAGGTTACTACTGTTACTTGGATAACTTACTCATCATATGGCATGGAAACACAATAATTTACTACTTTCTTTGACTTTATGGAAAAACAGCATCAGTTTTTTAAAATTCACCTATAAACTGGGCTGGAAAGAGATTAACTACCTTGACATCAATATATGCTGGTCTCCTGAAACTGGACTATCCTCAGGTATATACAGGAAACCAACTTTTTGCAATACATATTTATTTTTTACCAGCTTCCATCCATATCACCAAAAATGAGGGATAGCCAAGAGCCAGTTTTCCAGAATTTCCATATTGACATCTAGTGATGAACATTGTCAAAAAGAATTCACCTCATTATATGAGATGTTTCAGACTAGGGGATACCCTACAGAGCTTCTCGGGACTATAAAAAGAGAAATTTGATCTGAGAGAAATGGAAAATAGGGCTCTATTCTTAAATATGGGTTACACTTTAACAACAAAGACATCCCTCCTGTTAACGTGAGACCAGATTTTTCCAACAATATGGTTATTCATTATTCACTTGACATCAAGGACATTGAAAACATAGTTTGAAAATACTGTTCAGTTTTTCAGTGTGATGACTGACACCACCAAATGGCTTATTTCACATAATCCTGGATTTACATATAAAAGGAAACACAAAATTAAGAGCCTATTGGAAAATTGCCAACTTAACATTGAAAGGTTTTTTTTCCTACAACTATACCTTGTGGCAAATGCAGTCAATGTGCATACATCAAAAGTAATTACACTGGCAATTTATATGGCAAAATTGCAAAACATTCCAAGGGTGGAAAGCTTCATTGTGGTTCTGAGCGGGTAGTTTACCTGGTGCACTGAGTACATTGTCATACATTCTATATAGGTAAGACGAACAATGCATTAAATAAGAGAATATACCAACATCTATATAGTCTGCAAAAATCTGATAACAAAAGTGCCCTGGCATGTCATGCAACCCAATGTAGAGGTTTTAAAAAATTCCAATTCCTAGTTTTGGAACAGATTTGGTCTACTGTTTATTTGTGGGACTGGAAAACTTTGTACTACATCGAGTGATGCTTTGGCAACTAAGGCTTGATGTCACAGTCTTCCCAGGGTTAAATGACAATATATCTATTATAAGTGAACTTAGAAGGGCATGCATTGTTTGTGTTTAACAAAATGTTTTCTCCACTTGTTTTTCCATTTGCTATATCAGTATGTTATATTTGCTGTGCATTAGATTTGCAGCAATGTTTTTTTAGAACTTGAATTACAACCTGGTCCTTTAAAAATGGATTCAATTACTAGTGCATTACTTGAGTGGACAGAGACAAGGGGGTATTTAAGCATTCTTAGTTTCTTTACACACTGTTCTGATGATGTCTTTTTGGTTTTAAGATGAAAGTGCTTAACAAAGTGTGTTTTGTTGTGTTTTTAACACTGTTTTATTAAAAGTCTGTACTGGATCTCGAGCTGATGCTGAATTTTTCTTTTCATTATTTTTGTTGGTTAATTTCAGTTCCATTTTGGTGTTTTTATGTTCTTAGTACAGTTCATGGTAAAGACAGTGGTGGCATCTAGTGATGAACATTGTCAAAAAGAATTCACCTCATTATATGAGATGTTTCAGGCTAGGGGATACCCTACAGAGCTTCTCGGGACTATAAAAAGAGAAATTTGATCTGAGAGAAATGGAAAATATGGCTCTATTCTTAAATATGGGTTACACTTTAACAACAAAGACATCCCTCCTGTTAAGGATAAGGCATATGAAGAGTTGTATGAAAGGTTGGACACTAAGGAGGGAGAAAAGGACCTGTGCTGATTGGCTAGACAGAGAGACCGAGCTAGGAAAGATGTGCAGCAGGTAAAGGTGATAAAGGATAATGAGGGAAACATACTCACTAGCAAGGAGAATGTGTTGAACAGATGGAAGGAGTACTTTGAGGGGCTGATGAATGAAGACAATGAGAGAAAGAGAAGGCTGGATGATGTGGGGATAGTGAATCAGGAAGTGCAATGGATTAGCAAGGCGGACGTAAGGATAGTTATGAAGAGGATGAAGAATGGAAAGGCTGTTGGCCCAGATGACATACCTGTGGAAGCTTAGAGGTGTTTAGGAGAAATGGCAGTGAACTTTTTAACCAGATTGTTTAATGAAATCTTGGAAAGTGAGAGGATGCCTGAGGAGTGGAGAAAAAGTGTTTTGGTACCGATTTTTAAAAATAAGGGTGATATACAGAGCTGTAGTAACTACAGAAGGATAAAACTGATCAGTCACAGTATGAAATTATGGGAAAGGGTAGAAGGGTAGTGGAAGCTAGGTTAAGAAGGGAGGTGATAATTAGTGATCCACAGTATGGTTTCATGCCAGGAAAGAGCACTACAGATGTGATGTTTGCTCTGAGAGTGTTGATGGAGAAGTACAGAGAAGGTCAGAAGGAGTTGCATTGTGTCTTTGTGGACTTAGAGAAAGTATATCACAGGGTGCCTAGAGAGGAGTTGTGGTATTGTATGAGGAAGTCGAGAGTGGCAGAGAAGTATGTAAGAGTGGTACAGGATATGTACAAGGGTAGTGTGACAGCAGTGAGATCTGCAGTGGGAGTGACAGATGAGTTTAAGGTGGAGGTGGGATTACATCAAGGATTAGCTCTGAGCCCTTTCTTATTTCCACTGTTGATGGACAGGTTGACAGATGAGATCAGACAGGAGTCCCCGTGGACTATGATGTTTGCAGATGACATTGTGATATGTAGTGAGAGTAGGGAACAAGTTGAGGAGACCCTGGAGAGGTGGAGATATGCTCTAGAGAGGAGAGGAATTAAGGTCAGCTGGACTAGAATGGAATATATGTGTGTGAATCAAAGGGAGGAGAGGGGAATGGTGAGGATGCAGGGAGTAGAGCTGGTGAAGATGGATGAGTTTAAATACTTGGGATCAACAGTTCAGAGTAATGGTGAGTGTGGAAGAGAGATGAAGAAGAGAGAACAGGCAGGATGGAGTGGGTGGAGAAGCATGTCACGAGTGATTTGTGACAGACGAGTACCAGTAAGAGTGAAAGGGAAGGTCTACAAAAAGGTAGTGAGACCAGCTATGTTATATGGGTTGGAGACTGTGGCATTGACAAAAAGGCAGGAGTCAGAGCTGGATGTGGCAGAGTTAAAGATGTTAATATTTGCACTGGGTGTGATGAGGGAAGACAGGATTAGGAATAAGTATATTAGAGGGTCAGCCCAGGTTGGACAGTTTGGAGACAAAGCCAGAGAAGCGAGATTGTGTTGGTTTGGACATGTGCTGAGGAGGGATGCTGGGTATATTGGGAAAAGGATGCTAAGGATGAAGCTGCCAGGTAAGAAGAAAAGATGAAGGCCTAAGATAAGGTTTATGGATGTGGTTAGAGAGGACATGCAGGTGGTTGGTGTGACAGAGCAAGATGCAGAGGACAGGAAGAAATGGAAACAGATGATCCACTGTGGTGACCCCTAATTGGGAAAAGCTGAAAGAAGAAGAAGAAGAAGAAGGTGTTCTTAGTACAGTTGATTCATCACATTCATTTTTCCTCATACATTGTTTATGATGTATATCTCCTGTATAACTCCAGGAGAACTGCTACTGTTATCTTCAATTTGCCATATTTTTAAAACATTTCTCTTCATTTAGAATCCAGTCTTCACCAATACCTGAATAGTTTTACTAGTATGTCCCAAGCATACAGATAGTTTTGAGACACTGCTCACATCTACCACTATACTTCTAATATAAACCTTATAATAGCCATTTATATGTTTTACTATGAACCTGTTTTGTACCCAACCACTTAACTTCAATATTTACATTTTCTGTCCTATCTAGTTTCTTTCTTGACTTCCATTTCTTTAAATTTCTAAGCACTCTTCACATGATCTATTATCTGTTTTTCAAGCCCACTAATGCACCTCTTCAAATGTTTTATTTCATACGAATGGAATGTAAATATCCAATGAATATGTAAATGTTGATGCATATTACATAATGTCTGCATGTGTATATTACTCAAAGTTTGTTTAAAAATATATGAAATATGTTGGAGCTGTACTCCCCAGGTCTCTGCTGTAACTTTTTTTTGACTAAACCCAGTTGGACAAACCCAGCAAATGAAAGAAAATATATAGATACAATTATTTAAGCTATTTCTGTCATTGTTTTTGTTCCATGTCTGCATTTCTGTTGTCTTAAGATTATAACGCAGAGATCAATATATACAGATAAATGTAATTTCTTTCCAACAGAAAAGTGAGAAAGCAACTTGAAAATTTTGCAGATTCAGGGAAAATGTTTGGGTGTCCATCAGTTCTCGGGTGGCTAAAATTTTTTTTGTGAAATGTTATAGTCCACAGTCTGCCATAAAACTTGTATTTTTGATCATGTATTATGTTTTTGCAGGTACTGCAAATAATTTTTATAGAATAAAGTAAGTAATCATAGTCTCTGTAGAAACAGTAAGAGTTATGTAACTTGAATCTGAACATGGGACTGAGCCATTTGTCATTACGTATCTATAGCTTCATTGGTCATAGCTAGATACTGGACAATCATCCAACAGGCCATTTTCAGCCTAGCTAGAACTTCCAGCATCGAGTCATCTCCTGCCTCCATAATGCCACACAAGCCTGGAGTAAGGACAGTTTGTAAGAGCCCATTGTCTAGGTTAATTCTGAGTATAGCTATTGTACTGCTTTGCTTAATATGCAGGGATTGCTTTGAACATATGTGGTAAATATACTGGAATAAGAACCTGTCTCTCCGAGGTCTTATATTAATATGTTGATAGATATTAAGATCCTTGGTACATATGTTTGAGGAACCATTAGTTCTAGGAAGGTACAACTGGGTTAGAAGCGTGTGATTTTTTTTTAATGGCACCAAAAAAAGAAATTGATTGTTGCAGAGGAATCTTTAGGAAATGGAATACAGAAACAGGGTGTCTAATCAGTGTGGATAAGTATAGGACTTGAAGTCTGTGATAACTGAGTTATATTTTTTAAAGGTGAATACTAAAGTGGACATTATATTCAATAATGGGGTAGATAAGAAGAATATAGTAGAAGTAATGAATCTCGATGAGATGGCCATGCCATTGCTTTTTTTTTGTTTGTTTTTTTGTTTTATCTGGGCTAGTTGAAACAATTTTATAACTACAGTGCATATGATAATCAAAGGAGAAGGAATCATCTACAAGGGTGCTTTGATCTCTAAAAACAGTATCAGTGTTAAGAGATGTGTCTTCTGTGTGGTATGCTGAAGAATAAATTATTTTAGTAAAAATGGGCTGTACTGTACTATTTGGAATTAAGTCCCAGGCCGTCATGCTTGCAGTGCTTATTTGCATAACCCATTCCCTCCCATAGTACCTTTATGTCAGGGGGTACTCAAATAACAACTCTTAGTTTACACTCATCAGCAGATTTTTGTTAAACAGAGATCCAGGATATTGACTTGTTAATCTGAGAAATAAATTCCACATAGAAGATTGTCCAGTACCTAGCCTTGAGGAACCTCTTTTGTTTCGTTTTTACTTTCTGATGTGGCACCTGTGATTTCAACAACTGGTTTCCTATCCACCTCACTACATATGGGTTGATGTTTAGGTTCACAATTTTGTTAATAATGACTGCATGGGGCATATTAGTAAAAGCATTTGTTAGGTCCGACTTTGCCTTGTGCTCTACACAACCATCATCCATTGCTTCACTTACACTTCTATAATTGTTTACAAGGCAGGATATACCTTTGACAAAGCCAAACTGACATGGCTTGAGGGCAAAGAAATTATCAATGTTTAGATTTATGAAGTCAGAAATTATATGGTTCATGGCTTTACAAACAAGGCTGGTAAGACTGATTGGTCTGTAATTGACTGGGATACTGGTTGACCTCCCTTATACAGGAGCATCATGATAGCTAGTCTACAGGATCCAGGCATGAAGCCCCTTGTAAGGCTTGTATCAAAAAGTTTTAACAGAGGATCTGATCAGTGATAATTGGTGCTGATTATTAAGGTTTCTGGTATATTATCAGGACCTATGGAAGTCTTTTTTTGTGGATAGGACTGCTAGAACTTGTTTTGAAGTAATCTTATATGGAGAGACCAGGGACTGGGGTAAAATTTGCACTTTCTTGGCTAGGATATTACATGTTAGTAGGTAACAGAGCCATACCTAGGGTTGTGCAAACGGTACACAGGTGCAAGCTGTTGGGGGATGCAATTGGCAGGTTCTAGTGGTGGTGTAGTTCAAAAACAGCTTCATAAATGAATGCTGATACTCCATTTGAAGTGCTCAGTAGTGTTCATTGGTTATCTGTAACAAGCTGCTTCTTACATTAGTAGATCTTCTTTGTATGTGCTTCAACTTTGAGAAGACACACACACACACACACATATATATATATATATATATATATATATATATATATATATATATATATATATATATATATATATATATATACATACACAGAGAGAGAGAAAGAAAGAGATGGATCTACTTTTAAATTATGCAAGTCCACTAAATCGAATTTCAGAATGCTGAGACTAAAAGATCGATAAGACAGAATGGCAAAAGTTCACAAAATTGAAGTCCATGTTGTCAAAAATGTAATTAAAGAATGAGTGAGTAAGTTTTAATAGATGATTACCACTTTAAATGAATGCAGTCTGTTCTTAAGCAAAGTTTGGATGTTATGTTCATGTTATAGGAGTTTTAAGAAGATTGCATTCAACAACAGTATGTTAGAAGTTGTGATATTATTCATTAATGCAAGGTTAATGATCTGTTTTAGAAGTTGAGGCATTTAGAAAGTTTACTAATCTTATTAGAAAAGCATTGTTAATTTATGAGTAAAACATTGTATCCATTAAAATAGAGCATCAAACCATTAGTTGTGTAGCCATACATTGCAGAATGGTATATTTACCATTTTCTTTGGTGTAGTACAATCTCGGAGTTAATATATTTAATTAGCAAGAGGTGTGGGGGGAGCAGGGGAGCATAGCCCCCCCTACAAAAATGTAGAAATATTCGGTGTTTAGTTGTTTCAGTATTTTCAAATTTTGAATTCCTGGTCTTGATCATGTGAAATTCGATCATATGGCAATTCAAAATTACAAAGTAGATCCAGAGGGAGAGCGAGAGAAAGAGAGAAATAAATATATAACATGAGTCTATGTAGATTGGTATAATATTTATGTGAAACCCAACTTTTTTTCTTTAATTCATTCACCTAAACATTTTGATCTGAAACACAATTGGCCAACAACACATTTGTGTAAAAATATCTGGTCTAAACACATTTATTCAACAGATATGAAGTAGTGGCAGATACAAACAGGAAATATGCTCCTTATCTTTGAGTTGAGGGGTACTTATTGAGGGATAAATGTAAGACACCTGATGACCGAGGTATGATTGTGGTGAGTGGTTACATTATGGCTCATTTCAGAACATTGATGGATGTTGTTTCTTAATTTTCTAACATGCTATAGTAAGGAATTTTTTATTAGTTTTGAAATAGGTGATCATTTTGAGTTACTCAGCTCTGTGTTTTCTGACTGCTATTTAAATTTCTTTGCTAACATGTATGTGACCGCTATAAGAACATTGCACTTTCTTCCATTTGTTGTAGAGTTCAACAATCGGTGGGGGATGTGGGGGCATGTAAGTTATCAGGATGACAGAGTTCGACAAATGGAGATAGATGTCGGGCATGTAAAGTAAGTATATGGAAAGGATGGGAGAATTTGACGCACTGAAGGAGATGTGGGGGCATGTAAAGTTAAGTGTATGAGAAGGCTGGCAGAGTGTGACACACGGAGAGAGATGTGGGGGCATGTAACATAAGCATATGAGAAGGATGGGAGAATTCAACACAATGAGACAGATGTGGGGGCATGTAAGTCAGTTTACTTATAGGGTAAACATACAAGTATACTGGATGACATTTTGGTGTAAAGTGGAATAAATAGATGCATTTGAATGAGGAGTGTCAGACCACTCTCTATTGAATTGTCCCCAGCATGATGCTACTCCTGGTAATAACAAGATGGAAAGAGAAGAACTCCAGAGGTGGAGATGGATTTCAAGTAATTGAAGAAGACCAGTTCAAGTAGACCAGCTGCAAAAAATGGCTACTGAGGTCATTCAAATGAATAAGGCAGATGAAGGGAGATAGGAATAATGGGGTATGATTGATTTAATGCAGTGTGAGGGGCGATAATTTGTAATTGGAAATGGCAAATGGCAAAATAACAGGAGGCAGAATATGATACAGGAGTCAGAAATAAAATGGAAGCAAGCACAGAGAGAAACAAAGGAGTGTGAAGAATGTAGAAGAGTTGATGGTGATCAAAGCATAGAGGATAATGGAGAGAAAGAGGAACATGAGGAGTTAGAAGAGGAGTAGATATGAACAGAAGTGCAAAGGGACATAGGAAAAAATAAGGCGGAGACTAACATGAAGCTGTTAATATGCACACTTAAGGATTTGAAGAATAAGGCATGGCTGGTGATATTAGAAACAGAAAACAGCAGAAGGATTGCTCAAAATAAGAAGATAAGGGAGGAGTCTTGAAAGTTCCATGAGTGGTTATATATGACAGGAGAGCTGCATGGGGCAAGATTTGGGGCAGGGAAAGCCTGGATTTAAAGAAGAAAGATAGGGAGATGATGCATAAAATCGTGAGTTCAGGAGAGGTTGTGGCTACAACTGAATAAAAGAAAGATAGTAGTCTTTTTTTCAATGACTGTCATAAATTACAAGGGGTACAGGTAGATAAAAATAAGGCAAATCTGTTTAATAGAATTGGGAAAGAGGAGATGATTTCAAAGTCTTTGTGGGAGGTGGAGATTGTAATGCTATATAAAAAGAAGGGGGGAACCTGACAAACTACAGAGCAATCGCACTATCTAATAATGATACCAAAATAATGTTTAGAGTATATGGAATTAGACTAGATGCTTCTTACCAAAAGTGGTAGGAGGTTCTTGTGTAGGCTTATTCAAAGGTAGGTCAACTAGAGATCACTGGTGATTGTTATATTTTCTGAAATGATTTGAGAGGAGAGGTTAAAAGGAGCAGGTGCTTACCAATATACAGAAGGTGTTTAAAGCAGTGAACTCTGAATTCATGCTGAAGACACCATAACAAGTGTTGAAAGAGGACAGGTTTTGCAAAATATCAGAGTTATTTACAGGTAACCACATGTTCAAATTAGTGTAAACAAGACCCATTGGACACGTTGTGAAAAAGGAGAAAAACAAGACAGAGGTATCCTTTATCCCACAGATTATCTTAGTTATGGAAACATTAGCCCATTGGATAAATACATTGATAAAAAAGTTTGGGAGATATGAGGAAAGAAGTAGCATAAACTTTCTTGCTAAAGACTGTATGTTTCTGTTGGAGAATGTAGTGCTAAAGATCTTTGATGAGTTTGGTAAAGAATTTGGTTTGGTGTTCAATCCACAGAAGTGCCTGGCAATACAAGTGTGGAAAAGAGTTCAGAATGCAGCTGGATTGCTGTAGTCAAAGGAAGTGGATAAGTACTTAGAAGTAAGCTATACCCTACAGTGGAGGAGATTAAGAGAAACTATTTGGAAGAGCTGCATGATATGATAAAGACAATGCTGGATATGTGAGCAAGCAGAGTGAATATTTTGAGTGGGAAGGTAGAGGCAATAAAGGTGATAGTGTTACTGCCAGTGACTTATTCATTACTTTTGCAACCCTTTATTGTACCCTCACATCTGTTCAATACCATGAATACTTGCTGGCAAACAGAAATGTGTTCATTAAAAGATTTGTCGATAATAACTTTTGCTCATTTTAACTATATCCTTGGTGATTGTCACCTTGTGCTAATTAAAAATGTCTGTGAAAACACACACACACACACACACACACACACACACACACACACACACACACACACACACACACACACACACACACACACACACACACACACACACACACACACACACACACACACACACACACACACACACACACACAGACACACACACACACAAGCACAATGTTCCCCATAAAGGGCTTCATTTTGGTCATGTCATGGCAATGACCCTTGGGCCCTAATATAGAAGAAATGCACTGTTCAAAGTACATATCACTCCGTACAAAAGACGTGTGCTTGCGAAGTTTCTTCCTAAATATTTAATCCCGTCGAATCCTTAATACCAGGAGTAGCATCATGGTGGGGACAATGATACTCTTGATTACCAAGAGTAGCATCATGGTGAGGACAATGATACTCTTTATTACCACGAGTAGCATCATGGTGGGGACAATGATATTGTTTATTACCAGGAGTAGCATCATGGTGGGGACAATGATACTCTTTATTACCACGAGTAACATCATGGTGAGGACAATGATACTCTTTATTACCAGGAGTAGCATCATGGTGGGGACAATGAAACTCTTTATTACAAGGAGTAGCATCATGGTGGGGCAATGATACTCTTTATTACCAGGAGTAGCATCATGGTGGGGAAAATGATACTCTTTATTACCAGGAGTAGCATCGTGGTTGGGACAATGATACTGTTTATTACCAGGAGTATCATCATGGTGGGGACAATGATATTCTTTATTACCAGGAGTAGCATCATGGTGGGAACAATTATACTCTTTACTACCAGGAGTAACATCGTAGTGGGGACAATGATAGTCTTTATTACCATTAGTAGCATCATGGTGGCGACAATGATACTCTTTATTACCAGGAGTAGCATCATGGAGGTAACAATGATACTCTTTATTACCAGGAGTAGCACCATGGTGGGGACAATAATACTCTTTATTACCAGGAGTAGCATCATGGTGGGGACAATGATACCCTTTATTACCAGGAGCATCATTGTCTTCACTCTGCCCAAAAGCCAGAGTGATAAGGGTTAATTGGTTTAGAAAGTAGGGTCATAATATCTCTGAAATTGTTGCATGCAGTGTTCCATTATTACTAGAAACAATAATTGAATTTCTCAGAGTGGTCAATGAATGTCCAGAAGAATTGTGTCAGTGTATAAAGACAGACCAGTGATAGTATAATTGTCTTTAAAAGGGGCATCATTCTGCAAGGCAAAATGACTGAAAGAAATGTATGAAAAAAGTGAAAATTGAAAACCACTGCCAGAGTTTATGAAACATAGTGAAATAAATAAAAACTTACTGGAATGAACAAGTTGAGCTCTTTATCCAGGATGACATGACTTCTGTATAAAAATAACTTTGTGAGAATGAGGACTTAAGTAAGCCAAAAATGCTGCTTATTTATGTATTTTGCTTTGCTTCTGTAGTTCCTTAGCTCTACATGAAATTTCAAGTGTTCCACCTGAAGTTGAAGAAAGTTGCATTCAAGGAAACTGATGGCTTGTAATCAAGGAAATCTGTTTCTTTAACATTCATTATTACATAAGGGAATCTCATCAAATATACAGAGATTGAGTAGTAAAGCCTCAATGAGTCAGGCTGCCAAGAATTTCAGATCAGAAGTGAAATATATGTTACAGAATATTAAACTGAATGCAGAAGTGATGATCCCACATACATAGTGTCTGATACCTGGTAATGAATTAAAATACCACAGAACATGGCTCTCAACTATACAGATTTTCACAGAATGTCCAGATTTTTACCTTATAATTTTTGCCTGTTCCAAATAAAACATGTGATTTTCTGGCAAATCACTGAGAAATGAAGTCACTAAATAATGGCATACAATTGAGTTTCAAACTTTATATCCTTCAGAAAATGCATGGGAATACAAATCCTGTTATTCTAGCAACTTTCTACAAGAGCAATATTCAAAATCTGTCCCGATTTGTGAGCCTTTGTCCCCCCCCCTCCATTATTTAAGGCTTTGTCCAGATTTTGCGTGCTAAGAGCTTGACAGGTATGCCACAGTCATCACATGCAGCTCTGATTGACTTAGAAGGTGGCCATAATTAAGTACTCATAAAGGGTGGTAAGAACATTTAAGTGTGCCTGCTTAAAGGTGTATATGGCTAGACCAATTACCGTCCCTATAATCACCTGCCCAGTATTGTTCATAGGTTCTTATGTTCATATGTGCGTATAAAACCAATGGCAGTGTGGTCAGAGTGAGAGATACAGAAGGTGTGCTTAGGTATGTTTGGAGAGTGAAGAAAAGTAAGATAGGGATGGAAAGAATGAGACTGAGAAAGGTTGTTGGGGATTGGTTATGCCAAAATTTAAGATATATATATATAGGAGCAGTAAGTAAGTTTAAAAAACCCCCTAAAAACCCACCTCACAAACTCCTGGCTATGCACCTGCCATAGCCCAGGTTATAATCCATACCACCCCCTTACATCCTTCACTTCTAGTTCAGAGCATTTCCTTAAGCATTAATGCTTATATGTAAACTCCATTCTATCTATCATTTATGTTTGATCTTATCTATACTCCCTTACCTAAAAACTCCTTATTATGAACTAAGTACAACCCCTCAGAAAGTATTTCACATATATGATCACCTCTGTTGTATATAGTCCTTCAACAATTTCCTACTAAATCTCATGCATAATTACTTGTGACTTAAAACTAAAGCTATTTATATATTAGAATAAAACTAAAACTTTTTATATATTAGAATTCTATCAACATCATGTTTTTCTAATATGTTGTAACTATACAATGTGTTGTCTATGCTGTATTATATAATTTTGTGGAGCTTTTCTCCCTGGGCCTCCACTGAAAAAGGACACATGTCCAGATGGACTTCTCTGGTTAACAAATGTAAAATAAAATTAAATAAATAAATAAATAAATAAATAAATAAATAAATAAAGTGTGGCACAAATGATTAGGGACTTAGAGCCTGAGGTTTGACAGAAAGTGTGGAAAGGCAATGCGATGAAGAGGGAAAAATATACATAGGGAGATAGTTGAGGCAACAGAGGTAGATTTGAAGAAGTTAATTTACATGAGGGCAAGGCTGAGAGGACCACTGGAACTAGGATTACAGATGGAAAAAGTTAGGAAGAGCAGCAGATGTCTAGGAAGGTGTTAGGAAAGCTAGTGGGGGGATTGAGATATGTGAAACATCTGTAGGATGGCAGGAGGAATTGAAAATTTAGGACTTATGAGCAGACAAAATGGGCCTTTGTTCTAAGCAAGGGTGACTGCTTGGTGTATGGAGGAGTCTTCTGGGGGAAAGGAAGAGGAGAGTGTAACTGAAGAAGCAGAGAAATTAGGAACAAAAGGGAATAGGCGCAAAGGGCTAGAGAAAGGAAGGCTATGATAAATATCCAAAGATTTGTGAGAGGAGAAAGAAACAGTTTTTCTTGTTAAATTAAGGGAGAGGTAGGTCAAGGAAAGTGAGGTGTAGGGAGAGTGATCTAAGGACCTAAACCTTGCCCACAACATAACTAGGACATATTGGGGGGACAGGTGTGTGTCTTGTAAACTATTTCTTTTCTGAAACAAGCTAGCTATCCAGAAGAATCAGAGTTTTTCTCTAACCCAACTCAAATATAAGTTGAACCAGTGGATGGGGAATCCGAATTTTACCTCTAGTCTGGCACCTATGTCTCTCATATATAAAAGCAACCTATAAATGCTTGTCTACCCTTGCTCAAACCTACCTATACCCCTTAAAATAATATCAGGGTATCAAAACTTGTCAGATAAATTTGGGAAGCATGGCTAGACTTAAAAAGCCCCCCCCCAATGTCATTAGCATAGTAATAACCTATGCACTCATGAAAAGAAATAGAGTGAGACCTGGGAAAAGTGAATGCCTTAAAGGTTTCAGATCCAGTGAGGGACAAGTACAATAGATTATTAGGTAGGTAATAAAGGACTTTGAAAGGATTAGGTGAGGAATGTCAGGGAAAACTTCAGAATACTGAGTATGTGGCGGAACCAGGTAAATAGCATCCATGTGCAGTGCAGTTGTAAATTGTTACAAAAAGAGTGACATGGTATGAAAGAAATATCAATAAAGTTATGTAATAAAGAGGATGAAGGAGTGGTTAGGTTATCATGTTTGGATTAGATGGGACAGAAGAAGAGGGGATAGATGACATGAGAGAGATGTTCATTGCAAAGAAAAGTTGCTAGGACTTTGAAATCAGGGGATAGCAATCAAGTGCAGTTAGAGAAAATACAAAAATAAATATAACAGATACCACAAAGTGAGGATAATGGATGCTGGGTAAAAAGTTAAAAACTTTTAGAAGAAAAGAACTGAGAAACAACATAGAAAGGAAGACAACAAGAGTGAGGGAGGGAAAGTCGACACACATAAGTGAGAGGGATGAGTGCCACAAGTTTAGATGAATATGGTAAGGAGCAGATGGGAGCAGACCTTATAATCTAGCATATAGTTATTGAGGAAAGTGAAAATTAAATGGAAATGTACTAAAAATATAACCCCCGGGATTCATGAAGCTTGCGCCAGGCGCACGCATAGCGTAGGCGTTATAACGCCAAATATGGCCGCCGAGCGATTCAGGTATGATCCAATTCCATGTGCACTACAGGCATACGCCAGATCTACGCAGCCCCCAGCGTAGGTATGCAAATCACCCCATGTGCAGTGTTGCACCATGCAAATGAAGGCATATAGCGATTCATGAAGTAGTGCAGGCATAGCGTAAGCCCACGGAAATGTAAACCAAAAAACACAGTTTACATTTTCCCAAACATAACATCAGAGCTATGGAAGAGGGCCAGACCCAGGTATCACAATGTGAACATATGCCAATGGCGAAATACACAGCCAATGGCATAAGAAAAGATGCATAACACGTAAATAACAACATTTAATGTCATGTCCACAGTAACGCACAGCAGAACCGCAGGGCATGTGTGCGGAAGCTGTAACATAAAGAAATAATATAAAAATGTTATAAAATCACAACGTAATAGAAAGCAGGTTTACAGCATAACACACAATAGTAGGCATGGAACACCACAACCAAGGTGCAAGGGTTGCTAAGGGCTTGCGATAGTGTTCGGCGCGGTAACTATGAATTAGTAGTCAATGCCATGCAAATGAGGCAGATAATACTGAATCGCAAATGTCCTGCTGGAGGAAGGTTGTACCATACGGCGCAGCAGTATAATACCGAGGAGTGGCTCAGAGGAGATACATGACATCAGCAGAGGGGTGTGCCACTGTAGCACTAAGCACATTGGAGCATTGCAAATCTGGCCTGTCTGTTGCTAAGCAAAGCTGCAGGATAGGGGTGGGGAGGAATCGTTTTGCTGAGAGCACACATGGTGGCCAAAAGTGCATGTGTACGAGGATGAAAAGGTGCCCGAAACCCAGTAATCAGACGCACGCACTGCAAACAATAGCAGAAACAGGAAGGTCAGGGGAAGAAAAGGAAATGCAGAAGTAGGGTAATTGGAGTACTAATGAGCAATCAACACCAATCAACCCACGAAGGCCAATCGATGGCAGCTGACAAGTCCGCTTGCAGAAACCTGCAAAACAGGATAGGGGAGGCATGCGAATGCAAAGAAAGGAGGGGAGGTATTGGATTGCAAAGATAGGAGACCTGACACAGCAGAGCAAAGCAAATCGACAGCAGACTGGCAGTAGCACACATAACGCAAGATATGCCAGGTCCAGGAAAGCACAAATGAAAGTAGGCTGCAGGATGCACGCCAGAAAATGGTAGGTGCAACACACAGAAATGTAAAGGGAAGGTCAAGAGGTAATCCACGGCAGGCAAATGTAGTTCAACACCAAAGGCACCACAATAGTATTTCCGGCAGTAAAACACATAACTTAACCTGCAGCTACGAACGTACATACACACCCTATGACATCATCGGTGTTCACAGCACAATAGTATAAAGTGTGTAAGCACCCAACACACACCTGTGTATTCCCAAACACCGCACCATAGGTGTAAACACATGGGGAACTTTTAAAATGTACATGTTGGGAGCTGCCATAGCTGTGATTCATCAGCATGTGTTAGAGACTGACGGTGTTGTGGAGGATGATGCCGACAACCACCGCAGGCCTTGGAGGAGAAGGAGAGTGTTCAGACCAAGGGTAACTTACCAGGGGCTACATGACCTGGAGATAGTAGAGCATTACAGGGTGGACAGGGACATCTTACAGCAAATAGCGGAGCTGTGCCGGCCACGCCTGAGAACCAGAAACAACAGAGGGGAACCCATACCAGTGGACACGAAGGTATGTGTAAGCCTACGAATACTGGCCACAGGTACCTTTCAAAGGCCAACTGGAGATATAATGGGTATCTCACAGGCATCAGCATCCAGGGTACTACACCAGTTCCTGGATGCCATGTTACCACATGCCAATGAGCAGATATACTTCCCCAAAACTCAGGAGGAGTTGGCCAGCAATATGCGTCACTTCCACCGTGTGGCAGAATACCCGGAGGTACTGGGTGCGATAGACTGCACGCACATACAAATCAAGTCACCACCCGGTGAGCAGGGTATGCGCTACATAAACCGCAAGGGATTCCACTCCATCAACTGCCAGGTTGTGTGCAATGCCCGGGGCATTATCATGGATGTGTGTGCTGGCAGCCCTGGAAGCTACCATGACTCCCATATCTGGCATGCCTCACAGCTGTATCAGGTATTTGTCAGGGGGGACATCCCACATGGCCATCTCGTGGGGGATGCTGGCTATGCACTGGAGCCATGGATGATGACTCCCATCAGAAATGCACACACACCCATGCAAGAACACCACAATGAGGCACACGCACAAACCAGAATCATCATAGAGCGTGTGTTCGGGATGCTGAAATCACGGTTCCGTTGCTTGGATACATCTGGTGGAGCCTTGCAGTACTCTCCAGGCACGTGTGCCCACATCGTCATAGTATGTGCCATGCTACATAATATGATCCTGCGGAAGCAGCTGCAGCAGGGACAAAATGGTGAAGGCCCTCATAGCCCACCGCAATTGCCAAGGCCAGTACAGGCACAGAGGGATTCAGACCATGAACACACTGTGCCAGCCCCAGTAGGCAGATGGAGGCATGCCCAATATGCCTACGCCTTGGCAAAGAGGGAACGTATAGCACATACTATGAGCGTGTAGGCCCCTACGGACTGACACCTCTCCACCTGCACACACAGTAAAATGGATGGCACACAAACATGACCACCTGTAAATTGTAATGTATAGGTAGCCCAATGTGTGACTCCTACATAGGCAGCCCTCAAACATTGTAAACACAACAGCCAGTGCAACACGGAATGCCAACACCTGAACAGTACATGAGTCTTACAGCATATGGTGGTGCTGTGTGCCTGTCACGTTCCCCGCCAGATATATATATATATATATATATATATATATATATATATATATATATATATAGATATATATATATATATATATATATATATATATATATATATATATATATATATATATAGATATATATATATATATATATATATATATATATATATATATATATATATATATATATATATATACATAGATATATATAGATATATATATATATATAGATATATATATATATAGATATATATATATATATATATATATATATATATATATATATATATATATATATATATATATATATATATATATATATATATATATATATATATATATATATATATATGTACACATATGCATATATATAATACAGATAGAAAGGGCAATAGAGGGATATATGGTGATATAGATGGATTCAGCGATATCTGCAAATATGATAGATAGTCCAACGACATTCATAACATCATGGAGGTACAAATAAATAGGATACCGCCAACCATGGAATGTGTAACATACCGACATGCGTAACCACGAGGCTGAAAGACCGATAGAACACAGTACCAGAACAGTACATCCGCGAGTAATAGTATGATGATATGAAGGGACAGTTAGTCACCACTGACGGTGTCGCGGTCCACGTAGGTACTGTGTTCAACTGTGTCTGTGAGTGCCGTAGTCTGTGTAAGTGTGCGTCGAGGGTGCCGTGTGTGTTTCTGTGTGACTGTAATGTGTGTGTTTGTGTCCGCAACATGTGTATGTTGGTGCCAAGTCAGAGGCAGACCAGTATGGTAGGTGTGGGTATAGCTAGCCGTAGGCATACGGTTACTACCTGTACCACAGTAGGAGGGACATCCCCACCCTGGGCAGGTGTATATTTGACATAAAACAGTACAAAGGGCAAATGTCTGAGATGGTAGGACATAAATATGTCTCATATATAATGTAACAGTCGTATTTAATAGTTATGCCTGTATGTAAGAAACTTAAATGTTACATGCAATATGATAAGAATCCAAAGTCACACAACAATAGGTATGTAGTGAGGATAAAAGTATGTGCTACCTGTGTACTGACCGTGGCTATGTGTTGGCCTGTAAACACCGTTTTGTGTCCCGCAAGTGTCCAACAATGACCATATGATAAGGTGGCAACCCATGGCAAACAGGCTCTTTTAACAACACAACCACAATGACTGCAAATATCTGGGACAGAAATACAAGGGATAGCTGTCACCTACACATATCCCCTGATATATTGCTGCAATTACGGAGGTATACAAGTAGCAAGCTCACCTGCAGACGATATAGAAACCAATTAACAATGGCCCAACGTACAATTCCGTAACATAAGTGTACTAACTGTTAGCTCTCTAATCAGGGACGGAGTCCACACACACATATATATGGATTATGTAGAAATGCAAGGCCCACAAACCGTATATGTTACGTACAACCACCAACATCCCCACACTAGAAACTAAAGCAATACAAACTGTAATAGCAGCACAAACATCCAGTCAGTCAGTTACATCTGCAGAACCCTCAACATACCGTGTGAGAGACACAATTAAAGGCGACATGCAAAATTGCAGGCGTTGTATAATGGAACAAACAGCCATGTTACAGGTATTGATTGCAATACTCTGTTATCAGACGTCGGGATGACAGGTACACCCACATGTTGAACCAAATACTTTACCTGTCACACGCAATCCACGGGGGACATGAATCCAAACTATACATGTCTCCATGCATAGCAGTTGCAGTTACTCATAACAAAACACAATACAGACTGTCTCCCCGAAGGTAGGGCAAACAGGCAACGCCCAAGTGGAGAATCCAATTATACCCCACTGTCGCCGTGTAATTGGCGAATGGAGTAGCTGCACAGCTGATATGCAAGTAATTAGTCACTCAGGAACACCAATTGGCGGAAAGAATCCACGTGTTTCAGGTATCGACGTATATAAGGATGACTTGCCAGACATTCAAACTGTATGCTCATACCGAAAAACAGTTGAAACACTGTGAGAGAGATAGAAACTAAATGCCGTAACGATGACAAGGTATGTAGAACGCCTGATATGTAAGGTTATGTATAGCATGATCTGTATTAATTAGTTTTACTGTATGTATAGCCTGGTTTGCATTAATTAAACGTGTCCGCAATGCACAAAGTGGGGAAAGGTATTAATGTAGTGATGTCTTGCTGAGCATACTAATGCTTGTAGAATCTGTGCGTCCAGCAGTGGGACACAAGGTACATAGCACAGACACCAGAAGGGATGCTACATGAGGCCATTAAACAGAACAATGCCATACAACCCACCATCAGTGGTAGGGTATGTCCAACAAGGACGTGCCATAGCAGGGAATAGTATATGTTGATATACTGTCACAGCATGTATGTGTATGGGCAAATAACGTTAATGACATATGTAAGGTGGTCCCGCTGAGCAAGTATGCTTTGCATTATGGGATACTATGTGAAATATGTGTAATGTAGAGTATTATAGGTAGATATGACAGATATTCAACACAGCATAACAGGCATATCATGCATACCACAGGTATTGTCTATTGGTATGTACAATAACAGGATACATATGGCCTGTAGGTATGGGACATAGTAATAGCATGATAGCTAATCTAAATGGAAGGGCTACCAAGTAACCATGCACAAAGGACAAGTAATAGCTGCACAGGTACATAGTGGGGTACTATGCAGTCTGTCAAGTCCATGTGTAAGCACAACTACAGTGTTCACACTAGTGGCACCTCTCCAGGGTAGTGCCCTGTGAAGAGCAGAGCCAGGTGTCACCTGCACCACTGCACAGTACAGCCACTGCAGTGATCCCAGGCCTACATGTGTCTTCCAACCACCAAGGGAGGTATCACATGAACAGTGCTACTGAGTGTCCCTGCGTGATGTACAGAGGACTTATGTTCCACAGCATGGTGAGTGTCCGGTTTGGGAATGTAACCCAGAAGCACATCCCACTCATTGTGGCGTGTGTGCACATATCCATGAGAATGTTGCTCACAGTGGCCTCTGCTTATGTTGCGTATGAGGAGTATATCCATCAATAATGTTGTGGACATGGGCCCTGTATGATCAGCAGAGGTCACCCCTGAGTATGTAGTATGCAAATGTGTACAGATGTGGTGTCCATAGTGCAGCCGCATATTGAAACTGTGGGAGCTCAGTAAACGTCATGGCGTGTTAATGTTGTGGCATGTAACGCAGTAGCTGTTGTGTAAGGTACACCCTAAATGGGGTGGTGTATCCTTGAATGTGTGTAGATGTCTTGAGTTCAGAGGTACAATGGGTGCCTATGTACCAGTTACACACCCAGTACAGATAGGTGTGGCCACGTAGGAGGATATCCATGCCACAGTGGCAATACGGTAACCACAGGAGTGGGTGCAACATATGTGTGTACTGCAAACATGTACAATGTGATATGTATGTAGGGGACCACCATCCATGTGATAGTCAGTGGGTGAATGGTGTAATGCAAAGGTGATGTGCATGCACCTTGTGTCATGCAGCTTGATGCCATGATAGTCATATTATGTATCTGTCACAGCGACATCCATATGGTTGTAGTCAGTATCAGCTGGTGGAGCAATCATGGCACTTGGTATGTAGGGGTTCTAAAGCTAGGCAGGGAAAGTCCCCTGTGCCAGCCTGTTCCGCAGGGAAGCATATACTTAACATTAGGGGCCCTATGACTGAGGACAGTGGTATGCCAAAGTACCTGACATGTAGTAGGTACTATGGTATGCTGGCCTCACTGTGTGTCCTGTCCATGAGCCATATAGCATAACATCCTGAGACACAGGGTATGATGTGCAGGTGGATGTGTATGTTGTCAATACCAGAATGGGGAATGGTGCTGAAAGGCAATGAGAGGACAATGTAGGATGTGTGGACTCCCGTACCATCAGCAACTGCCCTGGTAGCTGTATGAAAGGAGTCCACCATGTGTAGGGGCCATGCTCTGGCCTTAACAAGCCCAACCTGGGTGGCAGCAGAGGACGGGAGACCAACAATGTCTCTGAGAATGATGTCCTTGATGATGTGCCCCATAGCCACGCAGAACAGTCCAGTCAGGTGTGTAGGACTAAAGTCCCACTCATGCAATGCGGTGCCACCTGTGTGTAGTGTGATAAATGCTGCTGTGTGCCATTCAGGGTCTACAATGTCTGAAACAAGGCTATTACTGAATATGGTGGCCTAGTGGTGAGACATGTAATTCGGAGGTTGGTGGACATCACAGCCTGGGACGTTGGAAGGTGACATGGGGCCAGTGTCCCAGGACACATAGAGTGTAGGTCAGTACTGTGTAGGTGTGACCACAGGGACACCACAATGTTCATGTATGGATTGCGGCCCTGTAGTGAGTGAGAGGGTGTACTGTCAGCATTGAATCCATCCTCCAGCATGTTGCCAACAATACCTGGGTCTGCAATGTTCCTGAGTGACCGTTGTATGTGACAGCAGATGTGGGTGTTGCCATCGAATACTGACATACCACCATAATGCCTGGTGGTACACCCCGGAATGTGTGGCAGTCATGTTTACGTAGCTAGTCTTGGAGTATGTGATGAGGGAACCTGTGGCCCCACTACGGCTGACCAGTGAGCCACCCCACACATGGGAATGTACACCACTGTGCAACAGCCTACACCTGTTGTTGTACATCATATGTCCGTGGAACATGACCACTACAGTGGCGTCTGTTTTCTGGTGTGTACCATCTTGGCTCTGTGTGGAATAGCATGATCCATGCAGTTGTGTACATGCTAATTAAGTGCACTGGGGTATGTGTCAGCATTTGTATGTGCATTGTCCATCTGCACGGGTGTCATGATGTTAACAACCGCTGTCAGCAGATGTCTGTAGTAGGTGTTGTAGTACACATGTACTGTGTATGCTGTGATGGGTGTGTTTCTGGGATGTGGCTAACACGGTAGATTAGCATATGTTCGGAATCCACCAATGAGGGGATAACCCCAGGTGTGTAACACCAGTCACATGGTGGTAGTGTTCATGCCAAGGGTAATGTAGGTCTTGGAGGTGGTGTGTATGTGTTGATCCAGCAGAGTGGAGGGTATGACTCATGGATGTGTCGGTACATGAGTGGCTATCCCAGTGAAGTGTGGGGTAGTGTCAGTCACACATCAGTAGTAGCTGAGGCCCACTGCCCACTATACCACCATAGAAGGTATGTTACCCGTGGGATATGATGTTGAATCTGTCGCTTGTTACAATGTGTATAGCAGTCCCAGACACAGTTAGTTGCACATGGAGCACCACTGATGAATTGTGCTAAGCAACTTGCCAGGATGTGTGCAAAACATAGTGGGATATGGGAACCCCTCAGCTGTGGGTGTGCCGGTCCAGGTATGTGCCTGGAAGGTATGGTCCGTCTATAACCTGTCATTGCAGGTGTGCTCTGCAGAGCCTACAGGCAGGTCCAAGTCACTGCAGAGATGTTGGAGTGGTGCATTATAAGGTGTGCCTTGCCTGCATGCGTCACAGGGGAAGATGCAAGCAATGTGTCACATGACCCCATGTCGCGCATGCCAGTTACCGCCCTGCCGGTGACAGTTATTGGAAACTGTGCAGGACAGGCAGTATAGAAGCAGCAAGAGCCTAGCATGTGAGCTGTACTCCCAGGGCCGACAGGTGCAAGTCATCTGTGCCACAGCATTGTGTTTGACCAGGACACTCATAGCGGACAGATATCACATGCCTGTGGAATGACAATAGGAGCATAGGCAACTGTTGCAGTGACACAGTCAGTCACTGTACAGTGGTATCATGTCCAGACGAATGCAAAATGCTCCCCAGGGCTAGGCCCACACCCTCAGGGCTATAAGACTGGTGAGCTATTGCATGTCCCTGCACACGTAGTCTGTGAAGTGGCATCACAGGGCAGTCACACTAACATGGCGAATGACAGACATATCGTACCTGGTGAGGTGCATGGGTGCATAGGTTATGTTGCAGAAGCAGTTACCCGACAGCAAGATGTAAGCGACTAATGCCTTGTGTAGCCTGCTGTGTGGAACTGCAGTGTGACACCCTACAGAGTCAGCTATGACTGGTGTGTTGTGAATGTTATAACAATAGGCTGTATGTGGTGGGCACACATGAGTCTGTGGGCTATAAGCTGGTGATGTTGTCTTCCATGATGGGGGCTACCTCTGGTGCCTACAGTGAGTATGGAGACGTACTGCACAGGTTGTCCTCGTAGGTGTGGCCAGTGGTATAGATTATGTGAGACTATGTGATGGGTGGGGTGTGTTGCGAATGTTACACATCCCCAAGTGACTGTCAGGTGCAGTCAGGGTTGGCGACAGCATTACCCCCAGCCATAGCTGTCAGCCTCCTGTCCCCAAAATGAGGGACCTTAGCCCTCATACAGTGTGACAAATGGGCGAAACATGGAACACTTACAACTGGCTTACTAACAGCGTCAACTAGGAAGGGCATATGATGGCTAAAATAGGCTGGTTTTATGTATAAAACAGATATTCCAATGAATTAATATGATTCTCATCTATCTAGCCATGACTAGCAGGTAAACCATGTACAACAATGAATGTGTGACAGACCCTTCCAATGTGGAACCTTGAGGAACATGCACCTTTTAGAACCCCAAATAAGGTACATTCCCCGTAATGAGGTAAACCTGAGAGCTATGGGCCCAGCACGGCTGCAGACGTGCATCCCCCACAGGCTGTAGTGCCGTATGTTGGGAAGTGAGCATTGAATGTGTACATGAGACAATTGCTCTATTGCCACATGTACGACATATCCCTCATATAGACAGGCAGTAGCACTGGTATGTGACAGTTGGACATGCCTGCATATACAACCATGTCCCACAGGATATGTGCGTTACGTGTGTACAACAGCTGTCGTACCTTAAGCAAGCTGGGAAGTGTAGGACAGCCAGTGTACTTGTGGGAAATGGTGTGGAATGGGCACTATAGTAATCAGTAGCTCATGACATGCTCACATATTCTGAACAAGTGCCTAGCATGACCATACAATACAGATAGGGTGTTGGATAATATCAACCCACAAGAGGTGATGACAGTCATTTAGGGTGGCACTGCACTATAACCCTGCTGAGTATGGTGTGCATGTCCATGAACCATTAGCACTGTAGATGTTAGCAGTACAGATGTACAAGATAGCACGGATATTTGATTACAAATACCTTTGCATGTCACAGGTGTGTTCCACCAGTGGCCTGTTGACAGACCCACAACTACAAAAGGTGCAAGAGTGACATGTGCACAGCACATCTGTGCCAGATACAGTAGAACAGGGTTAATGTGTTGTACCCCACCCTCATTGTAGCCCATACCACACAGACAAATGTTAGGCATCTGTGTATGTAAGGCTGTGAATGGCCATGACCTATCAGTTTAGCTGTGTCAGTGTTGTGAACAACATACAGAATGGGCTGTGTGTGTGTGTGGTGTGTGACATATGTGCACAGTCTGATGGATGATACCAGCAGTGTCACCACTAGGTGAACATCCCTGTACCCATAAACTGCTACCTAGGCTGTGGTCAACGTTATGGACATTGTGTAAGGGATGGTGCTGTGCAGTGCACCCCCGACATGGCGACGTCTCCAGGCCTCTTAGGTAGTGATCTGAGGTACCCATGTCATGTCAGGGTGCCATCCATGAGCACGGAGATCACTGGCCAGGCATATACAGCACTGTGGTGACCAATATTGGATCACATACCACCTGTAAGGGGTAATGGCTATGCATGGATGTGTGATAACAGCCTTCACAATCCACACCTCCACTATGCAGCATGCCATCTACCTTGCAGAAGGACATTTGCTACACCATGATGATGGACATGCTACATGTCCATATCCTGATCTATATGACATATGTCATGGACAGCCACCGTCCTAATACTAGGATCGCCACAGGCTGGACAGATCCCTGTGCCATATATGTGACATACTCTCGCCATACCATGCAACCCTGTCCATCAAAGCTGCAGATGTCATCCCAGTCATACATGGTGTGATGGCCGCATGGTAGATGTACTATCAACTGACTGGATCAGTAATGTGGCACTGATGCAGCTTGCGGTGGCACAACGGCCATCTGTAACAGAATGGAAACCATGCCCGCACATGCTATGGTTGATGTCCCTCCCTGCGAATGTCATCTGACTATCCATTGTCCCATGTCTATCACATGTGTAATACAGGCAATCCGTGTCAGGATGTTGAACAGTTGTACAGTGCTGTGTAGATGTATATGGCAAAACACATGCATGTACAGGTGTCCATGTGTATGTGTGCATTGTCACTGCTCAAGTCCATTCCGGCAGTGTCTGTGTTGATATGTGACATATACACAGCATCCAGGTCAACAGTGGTACCGTGGACACATCGAGGCATGTGCAGATAGGTAAGAACACAAGTGCAGGCAAATAGACATGCCCACAGCAAGACAGCATTTACATGGAGTATGAACACTGTAATGAGGTGACACACATATATGGTGATGATATCCAATGCATAATGGGTGTGACATGTGTGACACAAACACGTCAGTCATGTCAGTTTCATGGTGCTTTGCAAAGATAACTGTGCAGATGCAGTAGATGTCATAGAAATGTATGTGCAGCAGTATCTCTGTACATATCTGAAACTGTGACCTGTCACCAACATTATGTTTTACAGATAATGCCCCGTACACGCCTCCCAGCATACACCCGCCAGGAGGATGATGTCCTCATCCCACAGCTCCATGACAACTATGACTTGTTGTTCAGCCATGTGCCACAGCATGCCCAGCAGCAGGATGACCTGTGGCAGGATCTACACAGGAGGGTGAATGATGTGGGTGGCCATAACTGCACCTACCAGCAGATGCGCAGACACTGCACAGACCTGATACGACATGCAAAACAGCGTGCACTGCAATCACCAGGGAACAAGGTGGAACAGGTGGTGGGCCACCAACCCAGCCCCCACTCACACACACCAAGGAGCTACTGGCCAGTCTGGGGACACCCAGGGAACAGCATCCAGAAACACTAGCTGCCATCATGGAGGTGGGTGTCTCCCAACCAATGAGCCTGGAGTTGCCTGGTAAGTCAGTAATGCACATATGGCTATTATATCCCATGTAGTTGCATGTGTCACTGTACATACTGTAAAGTAACAACATATGCCTGGTATGTGGACACACATGCTGCATAGTACAGTATGCTACGTTGTGTATGCACACATGTGCATACTATATACTATTACACAGGTGAATGTGTGCACATGCACAGTGCAACCTGTGGCTGTCATACAGTCATGGATAATGTTCATACTGGTGTGTCACCCCTATACAGGTACCTCTGGTCATCAGTATCAGGCATGTTACAGTGTAGATCTATTTGCCATGTGGCCAGTTAACACTTGCACACCTGTTGTTTGTTCCAGTCACGATATGCAGGTCGCACCACCATGCATTCACACACGCCACCCATGTGCAATATATGCAAACGTAATGATACACAGACTTGAAACCACAGTACTTGTCATTGCGACATGTGTGGTCAGCTGTGCATACAATGGTGGAGGTGTTCTACAATGGAGGCATATGTAGTATGCATTGAGACAACATGTGTGGTACGCACATAGTACCACACAGTGAGCTGTGATATGGGCAGCCCACAAGTGTCACCATTGTGTCATATGCCCCTGCATCGGATGCACACATTGTGATGTGCCACCTGACATGTCCCAGACACGTAGTGTTCTGTCTGCAATATTGTCACACTATCACATGACCTATACCCCACATACCAAACATACAACCCGTTGTCTGCATAGACCTGTGGAATGTGACATATCTGACATGTATGGGTGTATATCATATGGGACCACACAGACATGTGGAGAAGATGCCCATCACACACAATTGGCCACCACATGTGCACACATGGCCATGGGGGATGGCCAGAGACATGTAGCCACACAGTACATGGGATGTGTATACACCCTGTTGCACATTATCCACATATGGTCCAATTATAGCCTTAGTTGACCGATTATACAGTTGATGTGGTACAGTGGACAACCTAAAAGCCTGTGCACAGCTACTGGAGGTGTCACTGAAGTCTACCATATAGAATCTGTTGAACATCACGACTGTGTTGCAGTTATGGCTATGCAATGTGTACATATTATGCATTCTACAGCAACATACATGCCTCATGTTGCCATGCAATAGCACAGTGTCTGTGCTTCACACTGTATAGCAATGTAGACGGCTCACACTACCCTCCCGTGCTCATGCACATTTGCTAACTATGCATTCTATCTGTAGGGCATACACACAACACTGCAATGTGAAGCCCATTATGATGCTGTACATGTGTCAGGACACCATTGTGTCAAACATGTATGCATGTTAATGCACATGTCAGCAAATTACATGTCAAGGTCACGTCAGACATGTGTACTGTTATCCTGTTCTGGCCCACATGGTGTATCACGGAGATGCATGCATATTACCATGATTGTGTGAACTGCATGGCTACTAATATGACACCTGCTTGCTGTAATGTGCACCCCAGAGAGGTATGCTTACTAACACTATTAATGTCTGAGCTGCATGCCCTCTGCTCTATCGCAGGCATGCTGCATGCCATCTGACAAATCACATGCATGGTGTGTCTGTGTGTGTGTGTGTGTGTGTGTGTGTGTGTGTGTGTGTCTGTGTGTCTGTGTGTGTGTGTGTGTGTGTGTGTGTGTGTGTGTGTGTGTGTGTGTGTCTGTGTCTATTGTACTTTACAGTATTTCTTTGCATTCACAGGTGATGTAGGTGCGTTACCCTCCTGCGGTCCATCTGATGTTAGTATCCCCACAGATACTAGCGGTGATGAACATATGCATGAGGTACAGGCAGGGTTGTCAGGGGCTGAATCTGTGCCAATGGTTACCATCCCAGCTATGTCCCCCTCTTCCCCGCACACAGTTCTGCTGCCAACACATACCGCATCACCGGTGGCCATAGAGGAAGGACAGTCAGCGTCTGTTGGCGTGGAAGAGGAACGTGTGGTGGCTACAGAAGGTGTGTCTACACACCATGGTGTCAGTGTAATGACTGCAGATGTGCCACATAGGCATGTGGCCGGTGCTGCTCGTAGGAGGACCTCTGGCAGACATGCACCTGCAGGACAGAGCGCAGCAGCTGGTATCACCAGACGCATGTTCCAGACTGTAGTGGCGGCATAGGCACGTGCTGAATGGCAGAACAGAGAAGGGCACAGGCTGCAGAGGGCTGCTATCCATACCCTAAATGACAACATCCAGGCATTGGCAAATGCTCAACAGCAGATTGCTAATGTTCTGGATAGGCGACTAGGTGAAATGGTCGGAATCCTTGACCGAGGCATGGCAATCCGTGAGCAGGAGCTGTCTGTGCTGGAACTCCTGGTAGGAGTGAGGCGTAGGCCACGTGGACATAGGCCAGCAACACCACCTAGTGTAGGTCGACGTGACCGTGCCACCTCACATGCCCGCTCCCATAGTGCCGGTAGCAGTAGCAGTGCAGCTGCTGCTGCGCTGTCAACACCAGGACACAGCAGGCCATGTGGACATGGCCCTGGATGGTCTCAGTGGGGACACGTTTCCAGCGGACATGTGTCGTCGGACAGTAGCCACTCTGTACCTCCACCTGGTAGTGCCCGTGCAACCCCAGGCAGGCACAGGTCACGTGGTCGTGGACGGACACAGTGAGCTGTACAACCTGCACTGTACAATCTGGGGCTGTCAATTATACCCCATGTAGGCATCACAAATGGCAGAACTGTGTACACACATACACGCACACAGCAAACACAACTGTAGGGCTCCACAACATCCACATGCATTCTGCACAGATATATCCAGTCAACTCACCGGCCCTTACACACACACATGATGTTATCCATTGGTGCTGCCTATGTCCCTGGCAAACATATCACCCCGTGCATATGATGAAGCCTGTGCCACATCCCTGTCATCCACACCATCGGTGCAGGGTTATGCACAAATATTCTGATGCACAGGGTGAACAGCATAGTGAGAGGTGTATGTAATACCTGTGTATGCATAGTGGGGGATGTGTATGTTGCAGTGGTTGTGTGCAGCCTATGCCCCTGGCAAACATATCGCCCTGTGCATATGATGAAGCCTGTGCCGCATCCCTGTCATCCACACCATCGGTGCAGGGTTATGCACAAATATTCTGATGCACAGGGTGAACAGCATAGTGAGAGGTGTATGTAATACCTGTGTATGCATAGTGAAGGATGTGTATGTTGCAGTGGTTGTGTGTAAATACTGAGTTGTGTATGTGACATAGGTTGTGTACTGTCAACATGCACCAGTCACACCATGTAGTGCAGGTGCAGCATGCATTGTGATGTGTTCACGGTATGTGTCTCAGTTACATCTGTAGCACCATGTTGGTTGTGATACCCTGGTTCCCTCCTATGGTGTACTTGCATGTGCCTACAGGTAGCAGTGTTTGCAGTCCCCCATGTGTAACTGTCGAGTACACACAGGTACATTTGGCAATATCAGCATGCTACATGTACCCTCATCCTGACTGTTGGACACACAAACATGACACAGATGTCCGCACATATACTGCACCTGACGCATGTGGTCAGCGCCACAGGCTACACTGGACAGAGACGTGACATACATAGCAGGACACATTACAGGTATGGTGACATGGTGCAGGGGTTGTACACAGCGGCCTGGCCAATGATGATGTGAGGTGTCACTTGGTAGCTGGAGGCCACACTGTGCAGCAGTAGGACCCATAACAGTACGTGAACATGGCCGAAGTCACGGGGTGTACACCACTATAACGCACACCCCATAGTGTGCAGCTGGGGACACTTGCCTGTGTGGTCATCACCCTCACAGTACTATGCACCCACACGAAGTGTCACAGAGAAGGGACATGCACAGGTAGACAGTATGGCTGGGACCTATGGCATCAACAGGGTTGTGCAATGCATCACCAATACGGGTTAGTCAACATGTGGGGCCAGTGATAATTTCCCACCGTATATTAGCATACACACTCACACCAAGCACCAGACATACATACAGACACACACACACACTGTGGTGACCACACATGTGTATACGGACAGCCGATGTGTGTGATGCACATCACTGGCGAACGTCATGCTTCCCACACTGACGTATGTACAGTTCTCTACAATGGTGTACAGGGATGTGTAGCAACTGGGACATATTCCCCGCGATATGTGGCATCCCTGGTCACACATTTGGACACACATGGCAGTGTTGGGAATGATACACCAGCCCTATGATGACACATTTGCTGGACATGCAGCGGTATTGATTGCATTATGTATACCAACGCTATATCTGGCAAATGTGCTGCTATATACACACGGGAGGTTGTAGGTGTTACAGGTGCCATATGACATATAGTTGTTAACACCTGACCGCTGTGTATGCATTATGTCAGCACCGTCATGTAACAGCGACATAGCGTACAGTTAGCACATGGCATGATAGGATGGTGTGTGACACAACTGTGAGCCACCCCCTGCACACATACATCTAGACAGGTGGTTCACCACGTTATGTACACACATCCCTCCATACATGCTGTTTGTATGTCACCGTATACAGATGTCAATGATGGGTCTGCATTGCGTCTACATGTCGTAGGTAGGTGCAAATATGTTATGGACATCGGCCACTGCACATGCATGTTTGCTGCATGCACAGTACAGATGTCACATGTGTCTCCTGTTGCCATGTTTGTATGCATTGCTATTGTTGGACATGTGTGTTGCCATACATAACACATGGACTGCGGTATGATATCATGGGTGTCACAGGCGACCAGTACAAGGGTATATGTCCCGGTCAACACTGCTACCCCCTGTAGTGTGAGCATTCAACAGACATGGGCCCACCTTCAATTCGCATGTGTAGCATTGATTAGGCCAGTGTTATGCACGAGGTACATCAAAGGCCATGTATGTATGTGTTGTGTGTGCAGTCCATGCACAGATCCACACAATCACATGTATGACATACCCAGACGTGTGTTCATTGGTGTACAGCAACAGTCAGGTGTCACAGCTGTGTAAGGGCCATGGTATGTCTTGAGCCAATCTGTTCATGTATACTGGTATCATTGCAATGCATAACACCTGTTGGATTCCTGTTGGTACGTGTGTACTCTGCACAGCTGGTGTACACCGCTGTACAGCCCAGAGGTCATGTGTCACATGGTGTTGTGGGACCATAAGGCTGTGTAGTGCTGCACCAAGGACATGGTGCTGACTTGACAGCTACAGTGTACACTGCATTGTGTACGTGTGTGACCTGCACCTATGACAGCTGTGATGGCAGCTGTGTGTGTACAGGTCGCTGCATGTGTGACCGCCCTGTGCGTGAGGGCAGTTATACCTTACTGTGCCCTTCTGTGTGTGCACTCCATCTGCATGCAAGATTGCCCTTTGCAACTGCTAAGTGTGTGAGCATGCCCAGTATGCCATTGTGTAGATGGACACACAGTACATTCCACACTGCGCCCCTCCATGATTAGACTCCATGTGCATGCAAGATGGCCCTTTGCAACAGCTAAGTGTGTGAGCATGCCCAGTACGCCGTTGTGTAGATGGACACACAATACATTCCACACTGCGCCCCTCCATGATTAGATTCCGTGTGCATGCAAGATGGCCCTTTGCAACAGCTAAGTGTGTGAGCATGCCCAGTACGCCATTGTGTAGATGGACACACAGTACATTCCACACTGTGCCCCTCCGTGATTAGACTCCGTGTGCATGCAAGATGGCCCTTTGCAACAGCTGTGTGAGCATGCCCAGTACGCCGTTGTGTAGATGGACACACAGTACATTCCACACTGTGCCCCTCCGTGATTAGACTCCGTGTGCATGCAAGATGGCCCTTTGCAACAGCTAAGTGTGTGAGCATGCCCAGTATGCCGTTGTGTAGATGGACACACAGTACATTCCACACTGCGCCCCTCCGTGATTAGACTCTGTGTGCATGCAAGATGGCCCTTTGCAACAGCTAAGTGTGTGAGCATGCCCAGTATGCCATTGTGTAGATGGACACACAGTACATTCCAAACAGACGTGTGATACTAAGCATGTGGGCATGGCCATTGACATCCTGTATAGCCATGGTGGTCATCCAGGCACCAGATGTCCAATTTCAATGTCACAATGGATGCCTTTGCGGATGATGTCACCCACCTAGAAGTATGCCTCTGAGAATGCTGTGTTCAGTAATCTCGGTAGCGCGTTCTGTAAATGCGTAATGCTGTAGTATGTTAGAGTAGGTAGGTGTGTGTTCAACTCCCGGCCCTTCCAAGTGTGTGTATGTGAGTGTGTGCATGTGTTTCCAGCTGCCTGGGGACACAGTAATGCTTTTAGATGCCTCACAACACATACATTCCCTATCGGCGTCTTTGCCTTTGCGGATGATGTCACCCACCTAGAAGTATGCCTCTGAGAGTGCTGTGTTCAGTAATCTCGGTAGTGCGTTCTGTAAATGCGTAATGCTGTAGTGTGTTAGAGTAGGTAGGTGTGTGTTCAACTCCCGGCCCTTCCAAGTGTGAGTGTGTGCATGTGTTTCCAGCTGCCTGGGGACACAGTAATGCTTTTTAGATGCTTCACAAGACATACATTCCCTATCAGCGTTTTTGCCTTTGCAGATGATGTCACCCACCTAGAAGTATGCCTCTGAGAGTGCTGTGTTCAGTAATCTCGGTAGTGCGTTCTGTAAATGCGTAATGCTGTAGTGTGTTAGAGTAGGTATGTGTGTGTTCAACTCCCGGCCCTTCCAAGTGTGTGTGTGTGCATGTGTTTCCAGCTGCCTGGGGACACAGTAATGCTTTTAGATGCCTCACAACACATACATTCCCTATCGGCATCTTTGCCTTTGCGGATGATGTCACCCACCTAGAAGTATGCCTCTGAGAGTGCTGTGTTCAGTAATCTCAGTAGTGCGTTCTGTAAATGCGTAATGCTGTAGTGTGTTAGAGTAGGTAGGTGTGTGTTCAACTCCCGGCCTTTCCAAGTGTGTGTGTGTGTGTGTGTGTTTCCAGCTGCCTGGGGACACAGTAATGCTTTTAGATGCTTCACAACACATACATTCCCTATCGGCGTCTTTGCCTTTGCGGATGATGTCACCCACCTAGAAGTATGCCTCTGAGAGTGCTGTGTTCAGTAATCTCGGTAGTGCATTCTGTAAATGCGTAATGCTGTAGTGTGTTAGAGTAGGTAGGTGTGTGTTCAACTCCCGGCCCTTCCAAGTGTGTGTGTGAGTGTGTGCATGTGTTTCCAGCTGCCTGGGGACACAGTAATGCTTTTAGATGCCTCACAACACATACATTCCCTATCGGCGTTTTTGCCTTTGCAGATGATGTCACCCACCTAGAAGTATGCCTCTGAGAGTGCTGTGTTCAGTAATCTTGGTAAAGCGTTCTGTAAATGCGTAATGCTGTAGTGTGTTAGAGTAGGTATGTGTGTGTTCAACTCCCGGCCCTTCCAAGTGTGTGTGTGTGCATGTGTTTCCAGCTGCCTGGGGACACAGTAATGCTTTTAGATGCCTCACAACACATACATTCCCTATCGGCATCTTTGCCTTTGCGGATGATGTCACCCACCTAGAAGTATGCCTCTGAGAGTGCTGTGTTCAGTAATCTCGGTAGCGCGTTCTGTAAATGTGTAATGCTGTAGTGTGTTAGAGCAGGTAGGTGTGTGTTCAACTCCCGGCCCTTCCAAGTGTGTGTGTGTGTGTGTGTTTGCGTGTGTTTCCAACTGTCTGGGGACACAGTAACGCTTTTAGATGCCTCACAACACATACATTCCCTATCGGTGTCTTTGCCTTTGCAGATGATGTCACCCACCTAGAAGTATGCCTGTGGGAGCACAGTGTCCAGTAGTCTCGGTAGCGCGTTCTGTAAATGCGTCATGCTGTAGTGTGATAGGGTAGTTAGGTGTAGGTTCAATTCCCAGGCCTGCCAGATGTGTGTGTGTGTGTGTGTGCATGCTCCCGTCCGCCTGGGGACTCAGGTTATGCTTTTAGATGCTTCGCAACACAGATGTATCCTGCTGCCGTCTTTGTCTTTGCGGATGTTGACACGCACCTAGTAGAATGCCTGTGTGTCTGCTGTGTTTAGTAGTCTTGGTAGCGTGTTCTGTAAATGCATCATGCTGTAGTGTGATAGGGTAGTCATGTGTAGGTTCGATTACCAGCCCTGCCACATGTGTGTGTGTGTGTATGTCTGTATCTCTCTCTCTCTCTCTATATAAAATCTATTTTCTGCCCATAACCCTGCTCTTGCATGGACAGCTGACTGTTTCATGTATCGCATTTTAGCATAGCTTTCACATACCAATTGGATATGTTGCAACTCCCAACATTGTCCATGTAATGTCTGTGTTACGGGCAGTGTTACACGCCCTTACAGGCGTTTGCTGTATATCTTGGCAGACATCTATCTTTGCTGTACTCTCACTGTACTCCTACACACCAGAGGCTTCATGTATCATGGCCTAGTTTTGATGTGTGTATGTCTATTTGTGCTGTGTGCATGGCTGTGGGTATGTCCCAGTATCATCATTTGTAAAGGTGACAGCCCTAAAGGTTCTTCATGTAGACTGCTGTGTCATTTGACATGTCAGCACATACCTGTGGACAGTACTGCACGTCCTACTGCAGCGCTTTTCATACCTTCTGTGTTATCTTGCAGTCGATATTGCTGTTTCCTCACACATGTATCTGTTTCTGTTCATACCACTCCACCTCCTAGAGCAAGTTGCTGGACAAGGCCTTATCTGATAGTTGGACACATAGGGGCAGTATTGACATGTTGCTCCTACCAACGTAAATAGTTGACACAATAATAGGTTTTGCATTAATATGGCTTTTCTGTCAGATTTGGTGTCTTACGCACATGTTTGTCATTATTTCATGTCTTCAGTTATCATGGAAGTGCCAGAATGTTACTGTTACGTGGAACACACCAAACATATGAGGCAGAACTCTGCACATTCATCGTAAATCTGTACAGTTGCGGAGTATGTGTCTGTAACAAAATATCAACTTTCTGACACCAATACACACACTGTATGGCGGCATCACAGGCCACATGCCATTACATTTATATTGCAGGACACACCCACCCAGACAGTTGTATTCCTCACACAGTCCAACAGCTGCTTATCCACACTAATTGGTCTATCATGTACCGTATGTGTGCGCCGGTATTTGCGCTTTCCGTCAGTGGCAGAGCTCACGTACGTGTCTGGGGGACTGGACATTGTTACGGTGACACTGCATGGCACCCTGAGGGACACATTACATTTTTGTCTATTAACCTTCCACATTGACATTCACAGGGCATACGTTGTCATTCACATTTGTCGGTGTACATGCGTGTGACTTGTACATGTTTTCTCATTTGTCCTGATGTCTTTCTTCTCACCTGTCCACCTAGTATCACTAGTTCTGTACATGTATTTTGGACAGGTTACCTTTATACCCCTAACCTGTACACATTATGGGTAAACACCCTGACATTTGACCTTGTTACATTTGTCATAGTGATGTGCCTTTCTGGTAAATTGCTGGCAAGGCATTACGGACTGTGTGGTAGATAATAGTGACTGACATTTCCATTACATGATTAGTAACACTCATAACATCCATATTCATGGGTACGCCAGTATTCTCACAATGTTCTGACTTTGTCTGGGGTATATCTAATATAGTCCCTATTTGTATTTCATGTACTATGCCTTAGTGCAGCTGTGTTATTCTGACAGTTTGCCAGTTATGGGTACAATCTTGGTCGTACGCATATCCATCCATGATAATCGCCTACATGACACTGATATAGGGCCCTACATATTGCCAAAATGGTTTCCGCAATATCCAGTGGATGGTTTGCCCCATTATTGAGAATATAGGCGTGTGCTATACCCACATCACTCCCTTGGGGCGGGCCTACGAAATCCCTACCAAACAACACCTAGGCCCATTTCTGCATACCCATGATTCCCATACCTGACAACCCTCTACAGTACCCATTACACGTTTAATGTGTGCGTTACTGAAGTGTGGAGACACTTATATGCACTCCCCACTCTCCGGATATCAGTTCGTACGTCATACATTCTATCGACACATGTGTCATCACCCTTGCACCTGATACTGTTGCATGTACAGCTATTTCGTATTTGCTGCGGTCACTTCTTTTGCATCAATGTCGGTTGACACTACGTATGATTCAATTTATGGAGTCCTGCAATGGACACCTATCTGCATGTTTAAAGTGTAGAACTTGCTGGACTGTCACTTTCTGGCCAATGTTTTTGAATGCTGCGGTTTATTCACCTTTCCTGCATGTCTGTTTGTCTACCCGTATTAGATATAACGTCGCCTATTTATGTACATATGTCATATCTACGGGACATAAGTCTGTTGTGTATAGATATATACATGTACAATCCTCATTTCATAACTTGCTTTGGTTTACATCTGTGGATTATGTGTATACACATATATTGATAGCCATACCATACCTTTCCACTATACAGATTGTTGCAGAGTGTACAGCTGCTTGCCCCTTTATCTTCGCTGTGTTTTACATACACCTGTGTCTATCTGGCAATGTAGTGGAATTTCATTTGAGACTTACGGTGGAGATTTCTGGCAAACAGTTCAGGTTACGACTGCATACCCTTCAGAGAATCCATGCTACTGACACACCCGTTATTCTATCCACTTTCTATGTTTGTTCTGGCACATATCTGGGGTTTGTCCCTATTTGTACCGGTAGTTTGCATGTCTTCATCCGGTTTCATACTTTACGAGGTTAACGGGTTTGAGCCATGTATAACTAACATGGGGGAAACAGCATTCATTTACTATGCTGTGAGCGGATCACACAAGCACAGGCGCACTTGCATTTCCTTATTGTGGGTTATGCACAGGTGCGCATACATATCCTTATTGTGGGTTGCATATGTTTACTAAGTCTTTGTGCTTATGTGGGCTTTATTACTTGTGACAATACCAATAATTATCTGTAATCCGGTTTGCGAAACACACGTTCTCCTTTACATATTTAACTGTCTGTACAGCACAGACGCATTCATTACACTTTCACATTATATGTGCTGTAGTCGTTGTTCAACCGGGACTGCATTCACGTTGGCCGGATGCTGTAACCAGTATACGTTTGATGTTCTGACTCATTTATATGCATACCCATAGTACATAGCTACATTAACATATGCCTCACCACTTCACTTACATCACAGGCATCCATTCTCCTGCTGGGAAAAATGCGGTTCTACATGTTACACATTCCCTATTCCATACTGCTCTGGACCCAACTGCATATTTCATCACTGCAGGGATATTCGGAACCCAAAGGCTTATATTCCTGACACATACAGGTCTTTAATTGTTGGGGTGTTCATGTGGTGATCTGGGTTTAGGCTTGTCCGACTGGTGAACGGAACTGCCCTGACCATGTTCAAATGTCAGACAAAGCACATGGACAGGGATTGTCCATTTTAAACATTTAATCTGTTTACAGACACAGGTGTTTGGGCACCTGTCAGCAGCTTATGATATTGGCAATACATAATATGGGTGGGGGTGGTTACGATACATAATCCACGGTGTGTGGTCTTCCCATTCACATTTGACTATTTCCTGTATTCATTCTTACGAGGGTTATTATTTTGCACATGACGTAACTATAAATTAACTATGGGTATGCAGTAGTACAGTCAACATATGTGACGGTTTGTTACAGTATATATGTACGGACCTCTGTAATACTGGGGACTACCTCACATCCTTCACATTTCCTGCTTATGTACATACTCTTATTCAGTGAACTTTCGAAGCTTGTGAGAGCAGTAATTACATCTGTCCCTATTTGTCCACCCATCCTTTTAGGCTTTGTCCAGGTTTTGTTGCTGTAATAGGTTGAGAGGTGGTGTCGGTATGTGATTGAGTTGAATATATACTGTCGATAATTCAGTGGGGAGTAGGGTTACCACTTGCTCCTCTTTGCGAGGGGAGGTCCCACTTTGGACAGTTGTGTCCTGTGACGACACGTAAGACATGGCAAATGTCCTGTGATTTTAAGGCAATAATATATTTCTTATTTTCTGTACTAGTTGCATGATACAGGTATTTTGTATCTGGTACACATAACTATTATTTGGGATAGCATAAGCTATTCAAATGCTATGGCATAAGCTTTTATCTTGGCATACACGTGTAATTCTGTCCTTTGCACTGGCTGGGGGTATGTTTTATCCTGCAAATTCTCACATTTCTACAAGTGATGTCCCACCTTGGCCATCTGAACAGGTGGCAACCCTAGTGGGGTGACCTGCATGGTGGACAGCTGTTCCATCCTGTGTAGTATGAATTGCATGTCTGTGTAGAAACTGAACAGTACCGTGACTACACATACATGTTTTGTCCAGATGTGTACAGTAATGGACACCGTGGCGTGTAAACAACTCTGAGGTTTCAACAGGTTACTTATCCCACGCGGGATGTACACACATTTTGCCGTAACATTAACGCGCGGGCATTTGGATTTACGTACCTGTGATGGGATGTTTACAATCATGGGATACATATTTGCAATCCGGACACTGCCTAGGACGATACTTCCTACTACATATGGGGAATACTCGCTATGTGCAGGTGTACTGATGCGCAAGGCTGGTAGTTGGATTTGGTGGACATTCGGACATGGGTGCGGGTTATGTGCTATACTGGGGTTGTTGCGTATTGCATTTGCATGCATGAGTTCTACTTTTGGATATCCCGGTTCCGCATATAGCATCCTATGTGTATGTGATGGTTACGTTCCTGTTCATGTGTATAGCACATTTTAATACACATATGTTTGTGTGTGTTTCGTATACAATTTGGACTGTCAGGTTTCTTTACGGTTGTTATATAGCCACAACTGCCCTGCTGTGTACTATCACTACCACTATGGGACTGCTGGTGACCATACCCATGGGGCTAGACATGTGTATTGGCGGCGCGCTGACATGATGCGCTTCACTTCCACTGGGTATAACTTCTGACAGTGCAGTACATTACGGACACACGATTTTAAATATCATTTGTTCCATGGACGGAAACTTATATTATGTTGCGTGCATTTCTGTTTTGTTCTCCATTTTGTGTGGCCGGGAACTGTCTTGCATGCTTTGCATACGTTTCATTATCCACGGAGACTGATAGGTGCGATTACTATTGCAGGCAGGCTATAATATTCAGCAGTTTAGGTTGCTCATCACCAGCCGACATTGACACGCCTCTGGGCGCAGCTTAGTAACGCCCCATGCACTCGCACACGTGTCCTATGCACGTGGATGTGGTAGCGGCGCACCTTCATTAATATGCATATGGTGCTACTACACCATTTATATGCTGCACGGCTGGTGCAGGCCTTACACCGGCCTTGCGCCAAGCTTCATGAATCTGGGGGAACATTTTTCTGAAGATGTATTAGTTATTATATGATGCTTGTGATCAACCCTTATAAATGTACAATGCAATGTAACTGTTAATATAAGTGGCTTTGTTTTCTATTTACAATAAGGACTTGCTAATTTGAGTTTAGCATGGTGTCGCTGTGTGATATTTCCAATAAACATTATTTAGAGAAAAAAAAGAAAACTATGGAATTTGACTTGTGAGACCTTGTTAAGGCATTGTTTTTGCATCCATCCTTCCTTCTTTCTGGATTTTTATATTGTAAAATCTCAACAAAATGTAGCTTACAAAATCATGACTATGAATATTGCATATCACTGTCTTAATGGGTGTAACTTTTTGCCACTCTGGGGACACTGTTGTATTTGTACTACACTACATCTGCAATGGTATAATGCGGCACCTACAGCAGATACACTTTTTTGTTAAGTACCTGTGAGCAAAATCACATTGCATATCAGATTCAGTCTTGCTGTACTTATCAGTTTCAGTGTAACTTTACCCCTAGGGTGATGCAAAATAAATGGCAAATAGGCCAACTTCTGTGTGCAGGAGTCATGTACATTAAAATAAAGTACCAAACTCCAACAAATAAAGTAGAAATAGGATATCATCTTCAAGTATTTTATCGTCTCTAGCTGTTAAAAGTCATCTGCATTAACAGCATTTGAGAAATTATGTGAATCAGATCTTAGGTTTTTGAAAAAGGGCAAGAAAAAGAAACAATTTTATAATTTGACTAAAAAATAACAAAGTCTTTTGTATCAGTTGCATAATGATTCAAACATTCACATTATGAAACCTGACAGAGGAATATGGACAGTACCTTATATGTTATTGAAATGCAGCAATATTTGTTTATGAATTGTTTGAGATTGTCACCAGGAATCAGATAATACTGCTTATCAGAAAATTGTTCTTTATTTAGAGGATTCTTTTATGGAATATGAATCTGATGTAGAGACCATAAAATACTTGAAGATACAACATCCAGTGATACCAGCTAGTTTTGGTATTTCCAAGACCCATAAAGATATTTTAAACCCACCCATTAGACCCAGATCTAAGACTGAGCTCTTATCTAAATTGGAGAACTTTAAATTAAATAAATAAATAAATAAACAACAAGCTACATATTCTTGAAGAATCATGGGGTTATTTAAAGAAAATAACCGGTGTTAATTTTGATGAGGATGTCCTTTCTGCCACCGCAGATGTTAAGGACCTGTTCTCAGTCATTTCTCGTGACATAGGACTTGAGCGATTCTGCCAAGCTTTAATTATAGGATTGCAATATGACAACATGAAGATCGACACTGTTATTGATTTCATGCAGATAGTCCTTACCAACAATTTTGTGTATTTTGAGAATGAATATTTCAAGCAAATTACAGAGGTGCCCATGGGGTAGTGTTTGCAAATATTGTTTTATGGTTTTGGGAACAGCAATACATAACTGGATCAGATTTCCGAGATTGTAAACCTGTCTACCTTAGATTTCTGGATGACGTCTGTATCTTTTGGGCAGGTACACTGGAAAGTCTTCGCAATTTTATTGAATATATGAACAATATGACTTGTTCACATTAATAAGGACAAGATAGATTACTTGGATATCACTATTTATAAAAATAGGTAAGACCAAACCTTTGAGTCTACTACTTTTTGCAAACCCATTTTTTTTCCAACTGCTATTTGCATTTTACTAGTCACTGCCCCTCTGGCAGAAGAGAAGCCTAGTGAAGGGACATTTTGTTAGAATATCCAGAATGGCCTCTGAAGATGAAATATTTTTACAAGAATATGATAAGTTAAAGGCCATGTTCATTGAAAGGGAATATCCTGGTGATGAAGTTAACAACATTATGAATGGGGTTATAAGTGAAAGGATTATAAGATATACACCTATTTTGAAAGATATTTCAGGTGTGCTACAAGTAATAAAAACTACAAGAGAGGGGGTTTCATAAGGCTGTGATTTTGTCATATATATTTCAAAGTGAACAAATTAACAATGTGTTATTAAAAAAAAACTGCAATTTGATTAAATATCTTTTAAATGGTCAAACTATGAACTTTTCTATTCCAAATTTTTTATACAAAAGGAATATGAATACTAACAATATAGTGGAAAGACCTTGTAGGTTTCATAACCATGGCATGAATAAATGTAGCACCTGTTTGCAATTTAGGTATATTCATGACAGTACTAATATTATTGTGATAGCATATCCTAGGAGTATTAGAAACACTTGTAAGTGTAATTGTAAAATTTCAGGAATAGTTTAAATTGTTATGTGTGTTTTTTTATGAGAGCTTTTATGTGGGCAAAACTGAGACGCAACTTAGAACCAGGATTTATGATTATTATTATACAATTAAGAAAAAAGACCTGGATAACACATTATACAAACATTCCATTAATTGCATGAATTAAAAAAAAATTCTTATTTATGTTCTTGAAAAGGTTCAGATGCATATTCAGGGTGATCATTGTGGTGTGACCATTGAAACCAAAGAGCTACATTGGCAAATTAAATGAAATGCGACTAAATTAAATAAAATGGAGATTAAATAATAAGATATCTTTGACTGCACTGTTGCAATTAATGTCCATGGATATTTAGAAGTCAATATTAGTAGGTGTCATTAACGTTTTATTTGTTTTTTAGGTAGTTTGCTTTTAACTGCACATAGATCAATACATATGCATTTTTCATGCTGCTTTAATATATTAATAAGGTGTTCAGCATTTTTTGTAACAAATATTGATTATTTTATTCTGACTGTTAGCTGATTTGGGTCACTGATTGGATTTTTTTTTATTGCGCGCTTTTTTTGTAACATATTTAATGGGTTGCAGGAATTGGAATTGATCATCCGTAGAAGCCCTGGAATTTCAGGCTGAAGATGCTTATTATTAGAGTATTTTTGCACATTCCAGTGTGTTGGACATCATTTGTCATTAATTATAAACCATATAGAAGTACTACAAGTCATTAAAATTAATTTCGGTCTGCCGCAATTGCTTACTGAAGCACACTTCTGGCAAGCTCATTTGTTTAATCAATGGCAAAGTATTAGTGCGTGCATAATTATTTTTTGAGTTTTTGGACTTAGAACAGGAAATACCAGTGGCCTGTGGTGGTGCTTCATGCCAATTATCATACAAATAAAGAGTGCCAGCAAACAGACATTTCTGTTAATGATCCATTTCAGACCATGCGTGTGTGTTGTGATAATTTTTCTCTATCATCATTGCAACATGTGTCAAGATCATTTCAGTAAAGTGTTCATAATATGGATAATATTGGGTGCATACTTACCTACTGTCCAGATGTTTGTGGAATGTCCAGGTGTTTACATCATAATTTTGTCATATTCATCATAAAATGTGTGATTTTCTGGTAAATCATTGATGACTGAAGTCACTGCACTGTCAGACTTCATATCCTTCAGAAAATACACACTAATGCTAAACCTATTACCCTTGCACATTTCTAAGTCTAAAAGCTGAATAACTATAATCTGTTCCTATTTTTGAGGCTTAGTTCCTCCATTCTGTTTGGCTTTGTCCAGAGTTCTTGCACTTAGAGGTGGAAAGGTGCACGCAGGATTGGGATACTGGAACACTAAATAAAAGAATAAGCAGGATACTGCTGGTGGACTAACATATCTAACCAGTACTTCACAAGGGAAAATGTTATAAGAAAGAAATCCTTAACTATTGTATGACATACTGCTAGATTTGAGCAAACACCAATCCCCATCAGCGTTCTCTAGTGTTGAGCATTACGTGAGCACACCAAAAACCAAATCATATTTCAATAATAAAACTCACACATTTAAAGGGACAATGAGAAAATTATGAAGCAAGAGACTATGTCTACAGCAGACTTCATAACAATGATGTTTACTGAAACATCCCATATGGTGTATAGTAAACCCTACATCTTGTTAGAAATATAAGACTGTTACCTCACAGTGCTACCAGTATTGCTTTCTGTTGTGCTGGCAGGCCAGTCAGAGTGGTGCAAACAACAACATATTAATGTGGACAAATGTAAATTCTTCCTGTTTTGCCATAGTACATGAAAAGTTATTTATGGTCACTTAGCATTGGTGCACGATGCAAAGTGATGCACAAATGCTAAGGACAGATATGAAGAGTTTGGTTTATGGGTCATTTCTGTCTCTCTCTCTCTCTCTCTCTCTCTCTATATATATATATATATATACACACACACAAATGTGGTGTGTGAATCTATTTTTTGACTACATTATAGCTGTGAAAAGGGGTTGATAGTACAGTGGTTAAAATATATGGCAAGCAGAGGGTGGGACAATGGAGTAAAAATAAAGGAATGTGCAGGATGGGGGTCGGAGAACACCACAGTTTATCCACTTCTTCACAAGTTAAAATGTATTTGTGCAGATATTTTGAGGGATTTGGATAGTCACATCATCAAGAGTGTATAACAACTGTACCAAATCAAGTGTCATATGCACACATAAGCACAGTTGGAAACTATTTATAGGGCATAATATTTTATTGTAAGACAGGTGCCCTTTTCATTTTTTGCTTTGAGAGAGACAGAAATGTTGTGGAAGGTATTTAGGAGTAAGAGGAGTAAGTAAGTAGGGTATTTTAGGTAGCACATGCAGGCATCCAGGACATACAAGACAGATTGAGATGGTGATGGACACAAAAGGTCAGAGGACACCATGATTTCGGGATAGATATTGGACTTCAGAGGCTCATTCAGCATGAGTACATTGAGAATCTAGGCTTCACGCTCTGAGCTATCATCACATGGTACATTGGATGGGGATTGATTTGGCTATTTGCTGCAGGATTTTTTTCTTTTCTGTAGATGCAGGTATCAAGGCCATCTCCATTACCTTCTACACCAGCCCTGTCACCTCTTCATGATGAAATAATTACCACTGCTACTTGCACTACTCCTGTGGGGTACCATTTTACCAGCCCCTGGGGCAGAGTTACCTGACATAGTTGGTGCAGGTAGTGCAGAGGTTGTGAAGGCAGTGCTGTCAGGTTGTGATCCCGTAGTTCTCGGTGCCTCTGCTGTTTGTGGTGGTGCTGCCACAGCCACCTCTGGTGAGATGGTGGTCCAACCCCTCATGGGTGGTCTAGCACCTCTATTCCCTTCTACCTCTGCTAAAGCTATACAGAACAGAAAGGAAAACATTATGATCAATGTTTTGTGTTGACAAATCATGGTATTGTATTCGCTGGTACTTGGGGCTACTATATTTACTCAACTCATTTGGGTTGTTGGTCCTAAAATATTCCACCACCACTGGTAAAGGAAGTGCTGCTTGTGCCTTTTCAAGTCACTGTAATAGTGACAACATTGTTCACCACTGAGTGGGATGCCAATTGTATTGCTGATATCCTTTGGCAAGCTATTCCAAGCTGTAGCCTTGTACTGGGGCTCAGTATAGTTGCCCTGCTTCAGCCTTTGGCTGTAGCGTTTAATGAAGAGTTAATCTTGGACTCCTCCTGACATCACCTTTGTGCTGTTAATCGAGCATGACCCTCACTATTGCCTCCCACGTCTTCTCAAATATATCAGGAAAAATGGCAGGGAATGGGTGCCTGGTTTAGATTTCAAATGTACCAGCCTGAGTGCAAAGAAAGACAAGATAGGTATTTGAGTGACAGAAAACAGAGACATGGAATGGAATGAAATGAAATAAGGGTATGATTTCTTCAGTGTTCACTTTAGCTGAGAAACATGATAGTAAGACTCGGTCATATTTGCTGTATGTGCAAATTTTCTACAAGGTCCCCATCAGCAGCTGGTTAATGCTGATAACTCAATTACATTTCAAATGATATATTTGTACCTCTGTGATAGTTGATAGCAAAAGCATAACTAGAACATTGTCACAACAGATATGACATGAACATCTGAATGATATAATTGTCATTCAGAGTTGTTCATATGTAAATGTTAAGTACCACCAAATGACTTGGACGCACATAAAATGTTACAAACTGTGAGTGATAGCACCTTGATATTGCACCCATGGCAACAAGGCACCTGAACTTCTTCATTATGTGTTACCTGTTAATGCTAGAAGAGGACTGGCATTCTCAGGGTTTAAGCTGAGGTATACCATTTTGAACATGACTGGATATAGACCTAATTCTGATAACCATGCAACTGTTACACTTTGGAGTGTTCTTTTATTGTATTATGATTTGAGGCAAATACGTATTCCTATGGAAAAGTTTCCATTGCATTGATTTTTGTAATATATTCAATGCTAACTGATGCATGCAGAGGCATAGCTCTCAACCTTCCTTGTCCAAAATGAGGAACACTAGCCCTCATAATGTGGAACAAATGGGCAAAATGTGGAACACATACTAATGGCTTACTAACAACTTCAACTAGGAAGATCATAGGATGGTTTAAATATGCTGGTTTTACTTATAAAGAAGATATTTTAATGAGTTAATATGAAACATTTCTATTTACAATGGATTTCACTTAAAAAATTCCTAACACTGAATGTGTGACAGTCTTTCAATGTGGAACTTTGAGGAACTTCGAGGAACATGAACTTTTTAAGACCCCAAATGAGGTACGTTCCTCATAATGAGGTACACTTGAGAGGTATGTGCAGAGGCTAAGCATATCTGTGTCGTTGATGGCAATTATTTTGAGCTTTTGCCATAGGTAATGAAGTGCCATTTCTTGATGATTATTTCTGCACTCTGACAGTACTCCATGCAGTTGTCATGCAAAGAAAAAGAAAGAATTTTAGAATACTGACTTTGTGTGATGACCGGTTGTTTTTATTAACCTTATGATGTATTTATTTTATAACATATATTGAAGGGTCATACAGACTTTACATGATTTGATGTTCTGCACAGCATATATCAGCAAAATGTGCACTTGGGTTAATTAAAACTATTATTCCACTGAAGCCTTGTTCATATATAGTTTTTCAACCTGTGTTAGAGCTCTTCATATTTCCCTAAACAAAAATTTTGCAAATTCTACTGCCTCATACTTTTGCACAAGTATGCTTTAACTTTACTATAATAAGTGCTGTGATTACCGCAGCTGACACAGATCACAGTTATCTAGTTTGGCATCCATTATACACACATTCACCTTTTAAATTGCATGCACATTTTTTTCAAGTTGTTAAAAAGATTATACTGTCCCCTAAAATCAAACTATTCCTAATGTGGATTCATACCTTGCTCTGCTTGCACTGTTCTTTGGAACATACTTTATCAACACATTGAACCACTGAGAAATGTACATTATAAAGTGTATTTTCTGCATTTAGTACTGTCTATCATGCTGACTATAGAGTACTGCCACCAGACTCTTGCACAACTGACATCTGAGTCTTTGCCTATGTGAAATACGTTTTTGAGTTTCTGCTTTGCGAATTGAACTGTCCTTGCACCAAGGATGAAGCCAAAAAAATTAATCATTAATCAGTGTGATGATCTCTCTACTTTGTGTACTTACACAAGTAAATTGTTGACAGCAAGGATACCTACTTTCACAGAGATGTCATTATCTCTAGATATGAACCTGGTACCCATGCCATTACAATGAAACAATGATGAGTAACTGTTTTCCACATCAACACTGACAAAGTAATGTATAGAAAGAGAACACATGTACTCAGCTTTGTACTTTTGACATTTACATTTGGACAACAATACACCCATGTTATCAAATTATTGTCATTCGTCCTTTCACAGTACAAGTCTTGGTGAATGTGTTCCTTGCAGAATTGATGATATATAGGCATGTCAGATTAAAAGTAAATGTCTGTAAGACAAGATTGTCCTCAGGATTCATTAAGACCTGCACGACATGCAAGAATAGTGCAGGAGCTGCTGCATGCAATATGTCCACCAAGCGATTCATTATAGAGCTCCCGGGATCTACACAAGCACTCCTACACTATTCCTGCATGAACATCACTGCCTTATGCTAATTACCTCATTTGCTGGTGAAAACCATGAAAATGAGGTGAATTAACAATTCAGCAAGTAGGAGGGTGTTTGTGCAGGAACAGTGTAACCTGCAGAAATGTATTCAGTTACTAGCTGAATACATTTCTGCAAATAAGAAAATTGAGGCATGACAGCCTCAAATAAAGCATGTATTCCATTTATTAGGCATGCCAATGGCCAAATATATGGCTATTGGCATGAGAAATAGTTTCCATTTTTTAAAATAAAAGGTTTTTTTTGGCTGACCTTGGCTGTTTAATCATAGAGAAGTGGCGCGCAAATGGGATCATGTCAAAAATAAAAAAAAAAATAGGGAAAAATCTATTTTGAGAGAAATCTGCATTTTGCCATTATAGTCAATGGTGGTGTTGCGGTAGTGTTGTCGACTCACAGTAAGACGCTGTCCGGTTTGATTCTCAGCTAGAGCGTCTTCTGCGTGGAGACATGCGTGAATGGGCGTACCTTCGTTGAAGGTTGTGCGTCAGAGCTGGTAACTCGGCACATAAAAATCAACTACCAATCATTAGCGGACCGGAGTTCTGCTGTGGTGACCCCTAACCGGGAAAAGCTGAAAGACACAAACACAAACAAAGTCAATGGCATGCAGAATGAAAACAATACCAGGGAATAGTTGTTGCTATGGGGAAAGGCTCAGTGTAAGTTTAGTAACTCTGGAGTAAGGCAGTGGTGTATGAAAATGAGGGGATTTATACTGAGTCACAAATTTCTTCTAAGTGTCAGACAGTACCTAACTGTGTAGGTGCTCTAACACCATGGTGTAGACAGAAGGAGCAGCTAACATGAAAAGGGGGTGTGTCATACTTGCTGAAAGCTCATTGGAGCTCAGTGGCCTGTGTTTGCCCTTAGCTAAGCACAGCTAAGGAAGGGGGTGTGTCTGAGGCTGTATTTTCCTATTCCATGAAATGCAGAGTGTGTTCGCATCCAGGGAGGGCCAGTTCTGCTTATATGTGTTTACTTTAGCTAAACAGGTGTGCGCAGCTTGCACCAGGTCTAAAACAAACAAAAAAACCTCAGGGGATAGCAGAACTGTTTACAATTGAGCACCGGGAATGCGTGGCAAGCATCAGGGCTTAAACGGGGAGGAAATGGGAAGGAGAAACTGCCGAAGGAAGGCAATCAAGGAGAACTACCATAGCTGGCAGGTGGAATGTATCAGAATCAGCCAATTACACAGGCAGCAGACCAGCACACTACTATAAACTATGCAAACACCTTTCAGTCTGGTTTTTCCCACAAACTGTACACCACTGGTGTACACATTTGGCGGAATTTTAAACTCACAAAACTAACAAAATATGTTAGGGGCTGCTGTTGCTTTGATCTATTAATATGTGCTAAAGACTGAGGGTTGTGAGGAGGATAATGCTGACAACCAACTCAGACCAAGGAGGAGGAGAAGAGTGTTCAGACCCAGGGTAACCTACCAGGGACTACATGATCTGGAGATAGTAGAGCACTACAGAGTGGACAAAGACATACTTCAGCAACTTGTTGAGCTGTGCTGGTCTTACCTCAGACCCAGAACCAACAGAGGGGAACCCATCCCAGTGAATACCAAGGTATGTGCAGCATTAAGAATACTAGCTACAGGTACTTTCCAAAGACCAACTGGGGATACCATGGGGGTCTCACAGGCGTCTGCGTCCAGGATACTCCACCAGTTCCTGGATGCCATGTGACTGCATGCCACTGAGGACATTTATTTCCCCAGCACCTGTGAGGAGAGGACCAGCAATATGCATCTCTTCCACTGTGTAGCAGAATACCCAGAGGTACTGGGTGCCATAGACTCCATGCACATCCACATCATATCAAAGCACTACCCGGTGACCAGGGTAGGGTCTACCTAAACTGAAAGAGGTTCAACTCCATCAACTGCTAGGTCATGTGTGATGCCCAGGGCATTATCATGAATGCGGGTACTGGCAGCCCTGGATACTATCACGACTCCCACATCTGGCATTCAACACAGCTGTACCGGGCATTTGCCAATGGGGACATCCCATATGGCCATCTGGTGGGGGATGCTGGCTATGCATTGGAGCTGTGGATGATGACAGCCATCTGAAATGCACACACACTCATACAAGAATGCCATACTGAGGCACACATACAAACCAGGATCATTATAGAGCATGTGTTTGGGATTCTCAAGTCACAGTTCCGCTGCCTTGACATATGTGGCGGAGCCTTGCAGTACTCTCCAACCACATGTGCACACATGTTCATAGTTTGTGCCATGCTACACAATATGATCCTGTGGAAACAGCTGCCTCAGAAACAAAATAGGGAAGGTCCACACATCCCCCCACCATTACCAAGGTCTCCACAGGCACAAAGGGGCTTAGAGGAGAACACCCTGAGCCTGCCCCAGTAGGCATATGGAGGCATGCCCAGTATGCCCTGTCCTTGGCAAAGAGGCAACACATAGCACATACACTGACACTGAAGGACCCAAGGGACTGATCTCTCTCTCTCACTCGCACACACAGTAAAATGGATACCAAACAACACACTGACTATACTCTACCATGTATAGGCAGTGCACTGTGTGCATCCAACATAGTCATCCCTCAAGCACCATCCTCACAACAGCCTCAGGCACAAAGTAAGTCAGGCTCCTTAACAAAATTAATGAATGGAGTGGAATGTTCTGATAGCATATCTATAGTATTGATTCAAGCATGCAAGGGGATGGGGTGGCTACTGGGATAGCAGCAGACAACTGAAGGCTCTGTGGGACAGCAGGAAGTGTATTCCCAGTACTGGCCTACCCGCACCATGCAGTGCCACACTAGTTGAAAAATACCACTGCAGTATATGTGGTGAGCCAAATAACTGGGGAGGGTCATAGGTATAATGGATATGCATGGATGTCAAAGTGGGGGTCCCATACCCAACCCAAGCCTCACCCAGCAGATCAGCTGTAGAAAACCATACAAAAATGCCTGGCAAAGGCCCCCACATGGCGACATCCATGAAATCCCCACCCATATAGTTTTACACAGTGATATCACAGCAAGACTGGCAGTGGCATTATGGCTTTGAAAGGTAAGAAGTCTGAAACTACATGTGTCTATGCCAGAACAATCTGACCTGTGGTTGATACTGCTATGCCTGTAGTCTTAAGGATAGGGCATACCACTATGCTAAATGGGACCAAAATGTTAAGCAAATATCAGCACAGTCTCTTCAAATGTGTATTGTGTACAGATGTGTCACCCCCCCCCCCATAGTCCTATAGAAATGCAGTAACATGTCCCTAGCCTTAAACAGCATCCAGCCATCAACTAGAGTGATGGCTCAACACAAACAGAAAGCAAGTATCTGTAACACCCACAATCAACTTACTGGGTTGTCCATTGTTGGCAGCCTGAGAACATATCAAAATGCACTGCCTTGATACAGATGGCCCGCATCTGTCACACCTGGCCTACAGGCCTGTGGCAAATGCCCATGCCTCATCCACAGTGCCCTGTTAGGGACTGTCATGGGGTCCATAACACCAGCATAACACAGTCAAAAAAGGCAAAGAAAGGCCATGCTTCTAACTGCCAGAAGAAAACCTGCCAGTGTCAGAGAGCCACATGAATAATGGGGAGAAAAATGTCCAAAGAGAAGGACACCTTTGAAATATTGCTCTAATAATGTAATAAAGTTGTAGGAATGATTGTAGTAGCATGGAATGTCTGATGGGTATGAAGTCAGAAACTGCAATGTCAAATGTCAGTAATATCTGACTTCAAACTGAGTGACTTTCAAAACACTTTTCCTTGAAAACCACGCTCATTTGCGTAACCAGCAAGATATATGAGTCATGAATGTGGACATTCTGTGATACTCTGGACAGTCGACAGGCAGGGCTAGGAGTCTAAACATGTAAATGCACTCAATGCAGGCAGTCCTAACCCTGGAAGATGGTGACATGTCTGCACCCACAGAAACCTGGCCCACAGCCATGGGGAGTAACACACCCTTCCCTGATCACTCATCCTATGCAACAGCCTGACCCTAAAATGTGGCCAGCCAAGCAAAATGAGGCGGGCCATACATATATGTCAGAAAAACACACACCTCTAGGCTGGTCAAACAGTCTGACACACACAAGACCCTCCAGGTGCAGTCAAGCTTTGAGCAGACCCTTATACAAAGCACTAGTAGCTATAGGCAAACATATCTGACCTAGGACACCCCCCATATCTTATCCCCTACAAATCTATCTGGAGTCTGCCTGCCACCCTGATCCTGTCTGACTTATATTACCCAACTGTGGACTGGAAATCAGACCATGCCAGAACAGAAAGCACAGAGATTCCACCATTGTAATATATCACCAAGGTGCTGGACTGTTTCCACAGCTCCAGCAGTCAATTAGTTGCAGGCACACCCCTCAACAGGCTGGATTGTGCAAGAATGTGTAGCATTTGGCCCATAATTTTGGTGTGTGCATCATCCACCCTGAATTCCTGTGGTAAATCTCTGTGATGATCTGAGCAGTTATGTCATGAGGTACTGAAACAATACATGACAGTGTCAAACAGCATATATGTCAGAGGTCTGCTAAAACAAGCCCTGTAACCCTAGAAATGCATACATTACTGAGAGAAATTGTCACAATCACTGTATGGCCCATTGTCCCCCAATTTTGATAGGCTGTCTCCAGATATCCTGCACAAACAGGTTGAGAGGTATGGCTGAAGCACATACAAACCAGACTGGAGTACAATTCCCAGAATGGAGTCCCACATGTACTATAGAAGGTCACACTGGGCATGCTCATACACTTAGAGAAATGTCAGTAGGATCTAGGAATGAACAGGCCTTTCCCATCCAGTGTACTTCCCATAGTAGTCCTGAAGATGTCTGTCACCATAGAAGTACCTTTCATCAGACCTTAGCCTTAAAAGCACTGCGGTGCATGCGATAACTGTGTAACACTATAGTACAAATAACTAGTTAGGTAGGAGTTCTTATCTCAGTTATTCAAATGTCAAAGTAAGTGTGTGTTTACAAGTTAAAGTTTTAGGGTCCATTCAAACCCAGTATACTTCCTCTTTCCCACTTTAGCAGTCCTGCAGATATCAGTCATCTTAGAAGTTCCTTTCATCAGGCTTCAACCCCATAAGCTCTGTGGCATGTGTGGTAACTGTACAACACTATGATACAAATAACTAGCTAGGCAGGGGTTCTTCTCTCACATCCGGCAAGTATGTGTTTGTCGAAGTGTGTTTGTTTGTAGGACAAAGTATTTTGATAAGTTTAACACCCACTGCCCAACTTTATCAGTCTTGCTGATGTAATTTCCCTTATAGGTTCATAAGTGTGTAGTAGGCTAATGGCCCAGGAGCCTTTACAAGCCTAGCCCATAGAAGGACCCTGCCACTGTGGCACCCGATGTTAATTCCCAGTGCCTGTATCAAGTAGAGCCACTGCAGTGATCCTGGGGGTGAAGTGTCTATTACCCATTCTCTCATCAAGATTTCTCTGAAACATGGTCAGCTAGGTGCTCTGCATGACATGTATGGGAAGTGTATTCCAGGGCATGTGCAGTCTCTTGGTGAGGGACCTGTCCCACCAGCATGTTGTGGCGATTGTGGTAATGAGGAAGAAGTCTCTGCAGTGTGTGGTGTGGAGGGTTGGGATGTCTTTATATGTAGCATGTCTAAAACAACTGGGTCAGACATGGCTTTGTACGTCAAGCATAGATAGCCTCTAATTAGGTGATATGACACAGAGAGTAGCTGGAGTCTTCTGAGTCTTTCTGTGTAGGATGTGTGTTTAATGCCTAGGAACCACTTTATGAGGTGCTTCTGTGGCCTCTCCAGCTGTTGCAGGTGTCTACTGAGGTGCATGGCAAATGGGCCAGAATACCTGATGAGTGGTCTAATGAGGGAACAGTAGACAGAGATCATTACCTCTGTCTTCCTGGATGCAAAACCCTTGGTAATGCAATGTGCCACATAAAAGGACTTTCTGACCACAGTGACAATGTGGTGGTTGAAGGAGAAGTTGCTGTCAACCTATGTCTCCAGATCTCTTATAATACCTACTGTGTTCATTGGACTCCCATAGATGTGGTACTTACTGGGAATTGAGTGTTTTCCCAAAGGGGATGATAATGCATTTTGTGGTGCTAAGCTTCTGGCCATGATTTCCACACCACGCATTGGTCTCAGTGAGACCTTTTTGTAGGATGTCTGCATCACATGTGGAGTTAATGAGAGCTGCCAGCTTGCAGTCCTCTGGGAACTTGGTCAGCCAGAGTTCCTCTGTGTTGGGCTGAACACCTGAAAAGTAAATCCTGGACAAGACTCTACCCAGTACTGATCCCTATGGGACTCCATTGTGACTGCTTGCCAGTCTGACTTGGATTTTGCCACTGTCACACTGTGTGTTCTGTGAACCAATTTTCAACCCACCCACTGATATAGGGGCTGATGTCTAGTTTGGTGGGTTTAGTAATAAGTCCTGATTGAGGAATGGTATCAAAAGCCTTGGCCAGTAGGTTGTATTCAGTGCCTTACTGTCATATGGTATTTCAGTGTATGTCAGGGCTGTCATAGTGGGTGTTGTGTTGAGCTACGTATTCCACATGGTGTGGTGCAGGTGTTGATCTTATCCTCTTGACCAGCTTGTGCAGTCTTCGCTGGAGAGTGCCTATTTTCACATTTGGTGATATAGGGGTAACTCTCACAGGTCTGAATGTTTGGAGTTTAGAGGAGACGGTTGTCTGTGTACATGAGGTAGTTGTAACAGAGCCTCAGAATGTACAAGTGCACCAGGTTAATGGGTGAAATTACAGAAAACTGCACTTTAATGATGGCAGGAGAGGTGGTTATAACTACTAAATACTGGGGCTAATTCTGTGAGGAACGAGTACTGCTGATGTCTCCCATGTGTGCTACACTTATTGCTGCATTAACCTGTTGAAGTGCAAAGCTATTATGCCATTTGAAGTGCAAGACAGAAAGAACTAGCAAGGTGTAAGGGAAAAACTGAAGGCAGACTTTCTGCCACCTGTAATACTTTACCCCAGTTGTGCAGTTATCGGCACCTTTAGCCAGTTGTTAGTCCAGTAAACTCTGTAGTGCATGCTGTAACTGTGTAACACTGTAGTACAAATTACTAGATAGGCGGCAGTTCTAATCTCAATACCTGAAAGTATGTGTCTGTGTGTGTGTAACAATCTTATTCTGTGTGGGTTATACCATTTTGAGTTGTGTATCACCCTTTACACTTCCTCTCACCCTAGTTTAATAGTCCTGTTGATGTCATTCACCTTAGAAGTACCTTTGGACTAGGTGAAATTGTATAAGCTCTGTGGCGCATCTGAAAACTGCGTAGCTACTATAGTAGACATAGATAGGTAGTAGTTCTAATCTCAATACTGGTGTGTGTGTGTGTGTGTGTGTGTGTGTGTGTGTGTGTGTGTGTGTGTGTGTGTGTGTGTGTGTGTGTGTGTGTGTGTGTGTATATACCATATCCATATTAGGCTGTTTTGCAAAACTTTCACACCCAGTACACATCCAAATGTCCACGGTACAGGGCCCACTGCTGTCAACCACTGTAGTGGTAGATGTGGACACTCTGCAGCCCTATAAGCTGTGTGCTATGTGAAATAACTATGTCACAGTATGGACACAAAAACAAGATAGGTGGATCTTCTAATCCTGTGATTCCATTCCACACTCAGGAATCATAGACAAACATAGCCATCTAGGCATCAGCCCCTATGTCACTTGGTGGGTTGCAAACTGGCTCATGCGTGGGACCCACAGTGTGAAGGTAGCAGACTCCATGTCAGACTGCCAACCAGTCATGAGTGGAGTACCACAGGGTCTGGTAATAGGACCCGTCATGTTTGTCATGTATGCCTCTGACATCCAGAACAACATAAAGGGACCCTGGCTGTCAATGTTCGCAGACATTTGCAAGGTGGGTGCCATGTGTACATCCTCATATCATGTTGACATCCTGCATAAAGGCTGCACTGAGACATTTGACTATTGTCAGAACACTGGCCTTAGGCTGAATGGAAAGAAATGTGTTTGAAACAAATGTAATCAATGTGTTTACCATGAATTAACACATTGCTGGTACTCCAATGGACACAGAAGTCCTTATAAGAGGCCTGGGAACACAGGCTGACAGTGACCTCTCTCGTGGCCACCACATTGCTACTGTGGACAGAAATCACTTCTATGTGGCACATCTCATAAGTAAAGGTGTGTCATCCAGTAAGGAAGAGGTCAGCGTCTCCCTCTACTCTCTCCTCATTAAGCCAACCAGCAGGTACAATGGCCCATTTGCCATGTAGCTTAATAGACACCTGTAACAACTGTGGAGGCTGCAAGTGTACCTCACAAATCAGACCATAGCCCACAAACAACTGTCCTATATGGACAGTGTGCAATACTTCAAAGTATTCTTGGCCACATCTTGGCTACTAAAAGGCAATTCATGCTTGACTGATAATGTCATGTCTGGCTAGCTGTGTTAGGAATGCTATATTTAGTGAAACTCTGATCTGTATGCACCACATGCCATTGATACCTCAACCTCATTACCACAATCAGCAGAACATGCTGGGAGACAAATACATAACCCAGTGAGTGGACATGTAATGCAATATATGTTCATAGGTTCATAGGTTGGTACTAGGCTATCAGCCCTAGGGCCTATACAAGCCAAGCCATAACAATTCCCTGGCTATTTCTTCCCACACTATTTACTTCCCTGGACCCCTGTCTAACAGGGCGACTGACGTGATTCCCGGGGTGAATTTCCTTTCTCCCATCCAGTCATTAAGGTTCCTTTTGAAGAGGGCCAAAGAGGTACTCTGCTTGACATGTATGGGCAATCTATTCCAGAGTCTGGGGAGTCTCTGTGTCAGGAACCTATCCCTCCAGCATGTCTTGTTTATTGTAATGACAAGGTTTGGATCCCTGGAGCATGTGGCTCTGAGGGATTGGGATTTCTTTAAGTGTAGCATGTCCAACAGCTCTGGGTTTGACATGGCCTTGTATGTTAAGCAGAGAACACCTCTGAGTCGACAATATGCGACAGAGTATAGCTAGAGTTTTTTAAGGCGGTCAGCATAGGGCATCTGCTTTAGGCCTGTGATTCTTTTAGTGAGGTATTTCTGTGGCCTTTCCAGTTGTTGCAGATGTCTTGAGAGGTACATACCAAATGGGGCGTTGTATTCTATAATGGGTCTAATGAGGGATGAGTACAGTGGGACAATGACCTCCATTTTTCTGGATGAAAAGCACTTAGTGATGAGGTGTGCCACATAGAAGGATTTCCTGACTGTTGTGGCAATGTGGTTATCGAAGGTGAGACCACTGTCCACCTGCGTCCCTAGGTCTCTTATTACACTTTCGGTGTTTAGTGTACTGCCACTTATATGGTAATTCACGGATACATGTTTTTTCCCAAAGGGGATAACTATGCATTTCTTGGCATTGAGCTTGAGCCCATGGCTCTGGCACCAAACATCTGTTTCTGTAAGGCCCTTTTGTAGAGTATCCACATCATTTGGGGATTCAATAATGGCTCCCAGTTTGCAGTCATCTGCAAACTTTGTTAGCCAGAGTCCCTTAGTGTTGGCCTGTACTTCAGAGAAGTAGATGCAAAACAAGAGCGGTCCCAGGACTGAACCCGAGGTACTCCACTTGTCACTTGTCTGGAGCTGGATTTGGAGCCGGCTACTTTTACAGTGTGGGTTCTATCAGTAAGCCAGTTAGCAACCCATTGGGTGATGTAGGGATTAATGTCCAGCTTAGTAAGTTTATCTATGATTCCAGAGTGGGGGATGATGTCAAAGGCCTTGCCAAGGTCTAGATAGGCTGTCTGGTCCACCATACCCTTGTTCACGGCTCTGAAGACTGATTCAAAGAAGTCAATCAAGTTTAGGAGACAAGATCGGCCCTTCACAAACCCAAACTGGGTGGGGTCCAGTGTTTGAAGGTTGCCAATGTCTTTGTTTATAAGTTCCATGATAATACGCTCCATGGCCTTGCAGATAAGGCTTATCAGACTGATGGGACAGTAGTTTCCGGGATCCAAGATGGATTCCCCCTTGTGGAGTGGGATAACTGTAGCTCTGCGCCACTCAGTGGGCATGAAACCTGAGGTGATGCTATGATTGAACATGACACTTAGATGAGATGCCAGTTCATATTGTAGTACATGTAATACACAGCCCAGGATGTCATCTGGTCCCATGGATGCTGTATTCTTAGCTTTAGAGAGTGCATTTTTTACCTGTGTGGCCATTATTACCGGAATTTGGCAATCTTCCGGTATTGAGATGGGCCATTTAGGGGGTGAGAGGGGGGAGAAGTTGGCACTGAATCGATCTGCCAGGATATTGGCAATATCCTTGGGATCAGTATATTTAATGCCATTCTGTTTTAGCTCAGAGCAGATCTGAGCATTGCCATTTAGATTCCTGACATAGTTATAGAATGCCTTGTGGTTGTCTTTGGAATCTTTGGCAATTTTATTTTCGTAACTAGCTTTGGAGGATTTTGTGAGGGATCTCAGTTTCTTACTGAGGCTGGTAAGGGAGTTTTTTGCATCCTGGGATTTTCCTCTTTTCTGCAACAGTTTCTTCCTTTTGTTGTAAAGTTTGTTTATGGCAGGGGACCACCAGATTGGCTTCCTTTTTTTGGATGAGAGCATCTTGGCTCTATTTGGAATGGCACGATCCATGCATGGGTGGATGTGCTCATACATTGCCTTAGTGTAGGATTCAACAGTTGAACTTTCATTTCCCATCTGAATGGGTGTCATGAAGTTTGTCACTTCTGACTTGAGTAGCATGAAGTTGGCTTTGTAGAAGTTTTTTATGGAGGTTTCCTTACTGGGGGGAGGGGGTGGGATGTGGATGTTAAGGGTGATTAGCTTATGGTCAGACCTAACGAGGGGGTGACCATAGGTGTGGAGCATCGATTTCCCATGTTGGTAATGACCAGGTCTACGATATTGGAGCCCCTGGTGGGAATACGGATTAGTTGATCCAGGGCATTGGAATTTATGAATTCCAAGAACTGTTGGGCAAAGGTGTTGGTACATAAGTAGTTTTCCCAGTTAATGGCAGGGTAGTTAAAATCACCCATTATTAGGGTGTTTGGTTCTATCTTAATATTTTCCAGTATGTTTAGAAAGGTGTAGTGAGAATCTTGGTGTATGGTGGGGGATCTGTAGCAAGCTACAATTTGGATTGCAGTCTTACCTAGTGTTTTGTTGCACCTGGAGAATTTCAGACACATTGTGTTGGGCAACTAGCCTGGTGGTGTGAATATCCTTGGTGAATATTGACATTCCTCCACTTTTAGTGTTTCAGTCCTGGTTTGGTGGCCAAAAGGTGTGGTAAGAGTTGTTGCCTGGTATTGCAGGGGTGCTGGTATTGCATACATGTCAAAGCAACTCACTGGCCCTCTTCAAGAGAAATCTGGATGACTGGATAGAGAATTTAACTGTCACCCTGGCCAACACTCAAGTGGCAATGGTTGATAAATACACTAGAAAAATGTTAGTTCACATGATGCCAGAGTACTCCCATGGGCTAGGCTTGTCATGGCTCCATGCCCATTAGCCTGGTACACATCTATGAAAACATGATCATATGAATCTCAGTCCTGGCAAGTGTGTGTGTGTGTGTGTGTGTGTGTGTGTGTGTGTGTGTGTGTGTGTGTGTGTGTGTGTGTGTGTGTGTGTAAGACCAGTATCCTGATTGTGTGCATTTGAGTGAGGAATATATCCATTGGGTGGCCAAGTATTACAGTTGTGGGTCATCTTACTCCCAGCACACGTCCTACATTCCACTGTACAAGGGCCACTTTTTATATCAACCATAGGGATATCTGTACACACTTTGCAGACATATAAGCCCTGTGCTGTGTCCAACAGCTATGTAACAGTATGGAATGAGCAGCTAGAGAGACAGGGCTCTTAATCAAAGCACTGGCACACTTGTGTGTGTGCATTGGTGAGTATAGAAGTGTTAGGGAGTGTGTACACTCATGCATGACATTAGTATGAGACCTGTCACACACACTACACCACCCATTGCCATACCTTACAAGGGCACGTGATGTTACTCACTATACATGTACAGTGGAAACTCAACACAATATGAGCTCTGTGCCACCTGTGATGATGCATAATACTGTACTACCACTAATTAGATGAGTGCGTATTTCAAACCCAACACTGGCAATTGTGATTGTGTGTGTGTGTGCGTGTGTGCGTGTGTGCGTGTGTGTGTGTGTGTGTGTGTGTGTGTGTGTGTGTGTGTGTGTGTGTGTGTGTGTGTGTGTGTGTGAGAGAGAGCAGTCTTTGCTGTGTGTTGGGTCAACACAATACTCTCTGGGTGTGTGAGATTTACAAATCTGAGTTGCGTTCCACCCACCCACCCACTACACTTATCATTGTCCACTGTACAAGAGCTGCTGATGTCAGCCACCATGCACTTATCTGTATACACCCCTCAGCCCTATAAGCTACATGGCACATGCAAAAACTGTTATACAGACATCTTAATTGTGTATAGCTGTACCCTGGATATGACACACTCAATGTGTTACCACACTGCCATACTCCTTGTAGATAATGTCTGCAGGGCCACATCCTGCTGACACACAGACAACTAGAAGACAAACAGAATACATTATGGAGACCACATTCTGTCAGCATTAATAACAACAATAATGCATCATGGCTGGACAGCTACACACTCTGATGTGTAACCATTAAACATGCTGGCTGACAACACTTTACACAGGATTACATTGCTAAACTGTACTAAATTCACCCTGTGCATCAGACCCATATTAGCATGTCCCTGCATAGGTGGTATGGATGACAGGGATGTGGCACAGGTATCATCATATGCACAGGGTGTGGTGTGGGTTTTCCAATGGCCTAGGCTGGGCCATTTGGTTGACATAATGTGTGTGTGTGTGTGTGTGTGTGTGTGTGTGTGTGTGTGTGTGTGTGTGTGTGTGTGTGTTTGGGGGTTGCTCATTAAATGAGCCATGCAAAGGTGGTGTGTGTAAGGCTGGAGGTGACCTGGCTGTGATGGTGATGTGTGTGTTTATGGATGCATACAGTCATGCCATGTGGCTGCCCTACACAAGGGTATGTTGGACAACTGTGGATTGTACATGGTAGGATGTGCAGTTCACTCTCTCTGGCCACAGACATGGGAACTGGGCCTGACAGGGCACCCACTGGCATGACCAGGCAAGGCCAGATTCAGTACTACTCCCCAGTGGTGATGCTGTTTGCTGGATCCGCATCCCTGTTGGGACCAGCCAGGACCACATGCCCATGGCCTGCTGCATTGTGGCATGGACAGCGAACCCCCTGCAGTCATGCTGTTGGTACTGCCACTACAGGAGTGAGAAGCTGCATGGCCATGTGAAACCTCAGCTGCTCGTCCTGCTGTCCTACGTCCATGTGGCTGACGGACAACTCCCACCACATGCTCTATCACAGACATTTCACATTCAAGGATTGACATTCTACGGTTGATGATTCACACCATATCACCCAACCATCTATCCGTGACCTCAGCATAATAATGGTGGGCATCATCATGATCATGGAAGTTGTCACACATAGCAGGAAGAGTGGCATTCACGACCCTGAAAAGCTGTCTTGTGTTACGTTCACTACATGCCTGTGCCTCCATGATGGTCTGAAACATGCATCTGGTGACATATGCTGTGGCACTTGTTGCAGGGGCATGATGGGCATCAGCCTCCCATTGCGCACCTCTGCCTGTCCACCTGTGTGGGACCTCACCTGTTATCTGGCTATAGCTGGTGTCTACAGACACACTTGCCATAGTCACCACACTTGCCTGTCCCATGCCACCACCCACCAACTGTCCATTATCTATGGCCACTGGTGATGGGGTATGTGTGGGCATTGTGACTGTGTGTGAGGATGGGGTGGACAACAGTGAGATGCCAAACAATGGCACAGATTCAGCCCCTGACAACTCCACATGTGCCTCACTATGGCTATCATCATTGTCAGAGTCTGCGGAGACACTGACATCAGTTCCCAAGTGGGAGGGACCCCGACCCCCATTGCCATCTGTGAGGGGAAGGCAATAAATGTAAATTAATACCTGTACTATATGGTTGGCTGCCACTCACACAGACACGCACACAGACACGCACAGGTGAGGTGGCAAAAAGCTATTACATAGACCTCACATTACTCAAAAGGTGACATGCATGACACACAGCCCTCATTATCATGCATTGCAGCCATTCTCAATCCTTGTTACTAAAAATATACATCTCTGAGATGCATAGATACATGAGTAGTGTTAGTAGGTGACGTCCATTCCCCTAGCATACACTGCACCCATGTACACATTATTGCTGTTCACCTGTATACCACAGTGGCAACTACTGTAGACCATACCTCACAACTGTACAAATCATTGAAGAATGTGTAGATGTCTGGCACATATGTTTGCTCTGTTCCTCACAACCCCTCTGTGTTTTTCTGACATATAACTGGCATCATATGAGGACTAATGTCATTAATTAATAACATACATTTGATTTGCAGACCTCATCACCAGCAATGAATGTATATGCAAACAAATCCTGTTACACCAACAACCTTCTAACTTTCATGGCAGGGTCTTGTATCATGTAAAATGAGACGACAATACTGCATTCAAAAACATTAACCACCTTAAATGTGACACATGACCTGTGCAATCCAATTGTGAAACAAACAAATGTGTTAGTTGTGAAATATACTGAGTGAGATGTGTACAATACGATGGTTGCATAAGTGTGGACACCCTTAAACCAATGCTTTTTTGAATCACCTTTTAAGTGAACTACAGCAGTCACTCTTTCTGGGAAGGGGTATATCAGCATGGCTCATCTTGGCTTGCCATTATTTGGATAGTCTTCCCTGCAAAGGTCTCCCAAATCTGTCAGCTGGCAAGAGAAGCTCATGTGCATAGATGTTGGAGGTCACACTGGGGATTTACTATTGGTGCTAAGTCTGGGCTTTGGCTGGCCCACTGCATACCCTTGATTGTATTTAAGTGCAGCCATTCATAGGTAGCTTATTATGTATGCTACAGGTCATTGTCATGTTGGAAGCTGAAACCCCCTCTCCATCCTCAGCCGTCTTGCAGACAGTTGACGGCTTTGGCCCACACGTGAATGTTATTTGAACTGTTCATAATTCCCTCCACCATGCAAACAAGCCTAGGTCCAGCCAATGAACAGAAACCCCAAAGCAAGGCACTGCCACCAGTGAGCTTCAACATGTGAATGGTGGTCTTCAGGTGAAGTGAGGTGTTGCTTGTGCACCACACTGAGCTGTAGGGATAGTGGCTTTATGTTTGAACCTTGGTCTCATTACACCATTACACATTTTGACACATGCCTTTGGAAGACTTGATGTTATGTTTTTCTACCTGTACACAGCCATGCATGGTGTTTGGTGTGGGTAAATGCTTCTATCTACTGACCCTACCCCATAGGCCAGACTTATGCAGAATCCAGGTGATTGTTGCCACATGTACTACACAAACAGTACTTGTCAGAGAGTCCTGCATGTCCCTCGGTGTTGCTGCATGTCTCCTGGCAGCCACCCTAACCAGTTCTCAACATGTCTTATCATCTGTTTTGGAGGGACATCTGCTTCTTTTCAACAGCACTTTTGTCCCATATTTAATCCAGCTTTTGATGACTATCTCCACTGTGTTCCATGGTATATGCAATGCTTTGGTAATTGCGTTGTACCCTACTCCTGACTGAATCCTTTCAAATATGAGATCCCTATGATGCTTTGTAAGATGTGTGCAAGCCATGGCTGCTTCTGGTACAAGCAACTGAGCAAATGTCATGAATACACTACTCTGACAGTGGACAATTATTTGTTGTTACATTGAGTCACTGTACTTGATGGCAGGTGTGTAACCAAGCAGAGTGAATGCTGTCACTACATCACAAGCTGCCCCAACAATATGTTATTTGGAGGGAGTGCACACATATGCATCCAGCACATTGTAAGGTTTGCATAACCCATATTTGGTGACCTAGCATATTGTTTGGTTTTACAAGTTAATTGTTCATGTTATGGTCACATTACAAGTTGGAAAAGGTGTGGGATGTAATATTGTGATCTCTCATTGTATATATCAGACACACTTGGCATCTTGACAGGGGTGTGTACACAGTGGTATCCAGTGTATAGGACTAATATTTCATACATGTCCCTACCATAGCCCATTTGTCCCCCCAGTTTGTTGGTCTCTGTCCAGATGTTTTGCACTGACAGGTTGTGAGGTATGCTGCAGGAATGTCACATTACCCTTCAGATAGGCTCCTGTGGTGACCACTGTGATGCACTGCAGTTAACACCACTACAAGTGAACATGGACATCAAGCAATAAGGCTAGCTGTGTATTGGCAGAGCACAACAAAACAATTCCATACTCACCAGCTACAGGCTGATGCCTCACTTGTAGACCAGAGGGAGCTAAATAGGTGTGGGAGACAGGTACTATCAACATGTGGCCTTGGAACAGGGGGGAAGTAGTATTTCTGCACATTAACAGTACAACCCCCAATACTATGAAATGTGCTGCCCATCACCATAGATGTGCACTTATGTGCATTAACAAACCCCATCCACAATTACTTTATTACCTGAAATATGGATGTAGTTACTCAACAGATACAACTATGAATGCTACAGTACTCTAGTAATGTGGACTAGGGACTTACCTGCACCTCCTTATCCATTATGTGGGGGGTGCCCACATCCACAATGCTGGATTCAGCATGATGTTGCGTGCTTGGGGTGGGTGCCCCAAGGTTGGTGAGGAGCTGTTTGGTAGGTGTCAGTGGGGCCTGCATGACTGGGCCCCCCAGCTGTGGCTGTCTCTTTGCTGACTATGGCACCAGCCCTTCACCAGGCATTATGTATGAGGTTGGTAGCATGATGCCGGACCTGCTCATAGGTTCTTGTGTGCAGGCTGACATCATTTACCCTGTAGACTAGGTCGTTCCAAAGGGTGGTCCACTCCCGCTGATGCTCCTGGGTACATCCAAACATGACAGCATAATTGTTGACAATGGTGTCAATTATTTCACTTGTTTCTGCTGTGCTGTAGGGTAGATTTCAGGGGTGGTGCATCCCACCTGGAAGACAAACAGGGAAACACCTCATACAGTTGTCAACAGTATGGACAGAAATTGCACATCAACAGTGGATATTTGTTGCCAGCACTCACAACTAAACCATACCCCTGTGATCTATCAGCACAATATTAGCTTGCATTGCACTTCTGGCTATGATGTGTCATATCCCCCCCCCCCCAGTGAGGGACAGTTGATTGCATAAACCTCTATTCCCCATTCATTTCTATGTAGAGGGATGACAGTGGCCATATTCCCTGTGGATGGGTTGTGGATGTTGCCGAGGCTATGTTTGACTATAGTATAGATTCATAGGTTGGTACTAGGCTATTGGCCCTAGGTCCTATACAAGCCTAGCTATAACAGTTCCCTGGCTATTTCTTCCCACACTATTTACTTCCCTGGACCCCTATCTAACAGGGCAACTGACACGATCCCAAGGGTGAAATTCCTTTCTCCCATCCAATCATCAAGGTTCCTTTTGAAGAGGTCCAAAGAGGTGCTCTGCTTGACATGTATGGGCAGTCTGTTCCAGAGTCTGGAGAGTCTCTGGGTCAGGAACCTACCCCTCCAGCATGTTTTGTTTATTGTGATGACAAGGTTTAGATCCCTGGAGTGTGTGGCTCTGAGGGATTGGGATTTCTTTAAGTGTAGCATGTTCAAAAGCTCTGGGTTTGACATGGCCTTGTATGCTAAGCAGAGATCGCCTCTGAGTAGACGATATGCGACAGAGTATAGCTGGAGTTTTTTAAGGTGGTCAGCATAGGGTATCTGCTTTAGGCCTGTGATTCTTTTAGTGAGGTATTTCAGAGGCATTTCCGGTTGTTGCAGATGTTTTGAGAGGTACATACCAAGTGGGGCGTTGTATTTTATAATGGGTTTAATGAGGGATGAGTACAGTGGGACAATGACCTCCTTTTTTCTGGATGCAAAGCCCTTAGTGATGAGTTGTGCCACATAGAAGAATTTCCTGACTGTTGTGGCAATCTGGTTATCGAAGGTGAGACCACTGTCCACCTGTGTCCCTATGTCTCATATCACACGTTCAGTATTTAGTGTATTGCCACCTATGTGATAATTCACGGGTACATGTTTTTTTCCCAAAGGGAATAACTATACATTTCTTGGCAATGAGCTTGAGCCCATGGCTCTTGCACCAAGCATCTGTTTCTGTAAGGCCCTTTTGTAGAGTATTCACATCATTTGGGGATTCAATAATGGCTCCCAGTTTGCAGTCATCTGCAAACTTTGTTAGCCAGAGTCCCTTAGTGTTGGCCTGTACTTCAGAGAAGTAGATGCCAAACAAGAGCGGTCCCAGGACTGAACCCTGAGGTACACCACTTGTCACTTGTCTGGAGATGGATTTGGAGTCAGCTACTTTTACAGTGTGGGTTCTGTCAGTAAGCCAGTTGGCAACCCATCATGTGACGTAGGGATTAATGCCTAGCTTAGTACGTTTATCTGTGATTCCAGAGAGGACGATGATGTCAAAGGACTTGGTGAGGTCCAGATAGGCTGTGTGGACCACCTTACCCTCATCCACGGCTCTGGAGACTGATTTGAATAAGTCAATCAGGCTCAGGAGACAGGATTGGCCCTTCATGAACCCAAATTGGGTGGAGTCCAGTGTTTGAAGGTTGCCAATGTCTTTGTTTATAAGTGTATGTGATGGAGCTGTGAACACATGCCCAAGTTCATGTAGGATGCAGACAGGGATGTTATCAGGCCCCATGGAGTCTTGCTGTTGTTCCTTTTCAGTAGACAATATGTACCTGCTCACTATTGATGAGGGGAGGGGTGCAGTTGATGTGCATATCTTTCTATATAGATGGGGGGACAGGAGATGGATGTTCACATCTAACCTGTCTAATGCAGGTTGCCTATAGCCATGGCATGTGTATATGAAGTGTGATTTACCACTAGTAGATGGAGAATTGTGTTGTTCCCTCTGAGACTGGCAACATATGTGGAGACACCCTTGTGACTGGCCTTGGCAGTACGGATATGTCTGATTTGTACTCATAATTAGCCTTACAGGGAGACAACTGTGATCTTACATGCTTGTTCAGAGAGAGGTGGACATGCCTCCAAGTTGTTGTCTGCACCTATGTGGCCCTGTACAGCAATATAACAACCTATTATGTGGTTTGTGCATTGCTGCTGTCCACAAAAGGGGATTACTCTACTTTCATGGCGGCAGGTTTTACAGGTCAGATATTGCTGGGTCCATGCAGTTACAGTGGATATATGTGTACACACCCCTGTTACAATGCCTGGTCTTTGTGCTATTGCAATGTCACACCACAATAACTCATTTCAACACAATTCCCACCTTTAATATGACCTATTGCCTGTACAATTCCATTGAAAACATAACAATCTGTTATGGGAAAACATATGCAAATTGAAATCAGTACAATAAGCTGGTGCATGAGTGTGCACACCATTAAACAGATACGTTGTGGAAGCACCTGTTGAGATAATGACAACATTCAGTCATCTTAGGTCGAAGTCTATCATCATGGCACATATTTACTTGGTAATAATTTCCAAGTCTTCCTTGCAACAGCGCTACAAATATGTCAGTTTGTGAGGGCATCTATTGTGCACAACCCCATTCAGGGCAACCCACAGATTTTCTATTGAATGTAGGTCTGGCCACTGGCTAACACATCCCCAAACTGTAATTTTCATCTGGTGAAGCCATTCCTTTGTAGTTTGGATGTATACTTGGGGTCATTGTCATGTTGAGAGATAAAATCCCTCTTCATCTTTAGCTTTCAAGCAGATGACTGAATGTTTAGGAACAAAAATGTTTGGTATTTGGAACTGTTCATACTTCCCTCCACCTTGACTACAGGGCCAGCTCCAGCTTATGAAAAGCAACACAACAGCATGATACTGCCACCACCATGCTTCACCAGGGGGATGGTGTTCTTCTGGTGATGCAAAGTGTTGTTTTGGGCCAGACATATGTCTTGGAATTGTGGGCCAAAGGTTCAACCTCGGTGTCATCAGACCGTGACACATTGTTAAACATGCTTTTTGGAAACTTGATGTATTGTTTGGCAATGTTTGTACAGCCCTGAATGTTTTTCTGTGTAAGAAAACGCTTCCATCTAGCAACTCTACCCCATAGGGCAGACATATGGGGAATACAGAAGATTGTTGTCACATGTGGTACACACCCAGTACTTGGCAGGCATTCCTGCAGCTCATTCAGTGTTGCTGTAGGTCCCCTGGAAGCCTACATGGCCTGTTGTTGTTTTGTCATGTCATACATTTTGGATGGACGTCCAGGTGTTTACAGTGTCACTGTTGTCCCATATCTTCTACACTGAGTGATGACTGTCTGCACTGTATTCCATGGTATATCCAATGTTGTGGACACTTTTTCTACTCTTCTCCTGACTGATATCTTTCCACAATGAGATCCTTTCAATGCTTTGTAAGCTCTCTGCAAAACATGCCTTTTGCTGTAGCAGGCAACTGGGTAAATTTCAAATAAATCCTAGTAGGACAGTTTAACTTTATTTGGGGTTAATCAGAGTCTTGTTAATTGATGGCATGTGTGTAATAAAAAAGAGAATGCTGTGATTACTGCAAGAGGTGCATCAACCAAGTAGTGGTTTATGTGTGTGCACATGTATGCAACCAGTTTATAATACGGTTTTTATGTTTCATATTTTCTCCCCTAAAATAATTGTTAGTTTCTCAATAGAATTGTACAGATTATGGGTCACATTCAAGGTGGGAAATGTTTTGAAAAGATGTTCTGTGGTCTCATTTTTGCATAGTACACAAACCTGGCATTTCAACAGGGGTGTGTACACTTTTGATATCCACTGTCTGTAGGTGTTCAGATAGCTGTTTGTGGTAGACATGGACAGAGGGTCATAACACAGTTGCACACTTCTCCGATTACAACCTGATAATCATGCCTGTTCTACTACCCATATCATTGCCATGGCAATGCAACAACCAGTAAGTGTAAACATTTATGTCTGTTGTATGCACTGAACTGATATTACACACAAGTAGAACATGCACAACTTATTTACATACACAGATAAGTAAGTTGATTGCACAGTAGGCTTTGCTATCACAGTGCTAACCTGGAGGATGTCCCACATTCATATCTAGCCTATTATGTTACGGTACACAACTGATATAGTACTCGACCAATAACAAATAAAAATTCCGTGTGACCAGACCACAATATTTTTAATCACAAAATTAAAACAGTTACACAGATTTAGCGCTTTCGTCTGCCATATGCAGACTTCATCAGAATAATGAATATACGGTGCCTCTTGTTTTTATACAGTTGTTTTAAAACAAATTAGATACTTAATTAGTTATAAATTAATTGAACCTGGAGTTGGAATAGCAATTAACTAATTAAAACAGCTTAATATGGCATTTCAAAGCAGTAGCTCAAGAGTGAGGTTCTTCCTTATATGGTTATTTAGTTTAAGAACAGGAAGTGCCTGATACATATGCATTATAAAGTGCTGTGTGCCTATTCTTTTTATGTTCTTCTAATTTTAATATAAAATTGATGAAATAAAGTGGATGTTTTATACAATTCCTTTGATTTTATGTGTTATATGAACACCTGAGTTAAAAATGAACTATGAAGGCTTATATTTTCAACATAAAAAAATATATATATATAACTTCTAAAACAATGTTTGAACTACACTTGTTAAAAATGAACTACATAATTCAATGAAAACCTTGTATATTGTAAAAAGGTTCTGTTAATTCATGTTTGCAATGGTTTTTGTGCAAGTTTAATATATATTATATATTAATAAATCTTATTTGCCAATGAATTGGTTTACAAAAATAAATATGCATTTTTCCATATATAAATATATATTACAATTATAATAGACTGTTAGAATAGCAAGGAGGACCTCACTATACCAAGACTTACAGAATGAATTTTCTTTTTTAATGAAAAAATCTTGGAAAGGGGCTATCCAATGCAATTCGTTGGTAACATCTTGGAAGAAGTATATCAGGGATGGGGTAGCAAATATACACCATTACTAGGTGAAAAGTTTATTCCCAAGGAGAAAAAGTTAGACAAATCTATGGATTATATGGGTGCTTGCATGGTAGAATTTAATGGTTTTTCAGACTGTTTCACTAATATTATTAAAAATAATTGGTCCATTTTCAAAACCAATAAAGAGATTTATGAAACAGTTGGAAAAAAAACAACCTTTATATATAAGACCGCAAAAAATTTTAAAAGAATTTTTGAAACAGGAAATATTAAAATTGATACAAAGGAAGGTACCACAAAGTGTGGTAGATGCAGGCAATGTACATATATCAATCAACCTGTGGAAATTACATTGGATAATGGTTTAAAAAGCAAAATAGCCTTTTGCAAAGGTAATTGTCGAAGCAGGATGTTGGTGTATTTGGCTACTTGTTCCAAATGTCCCTCCTTCTATGTGGGTAAGACTGAGAGGACTCTCAGAGAAAGAATCTATGAGCATACCCACGACATTAAAAAGAGAAAGGAGACGAGTGCATTGTTTAAACATTCTGTTGAATGTGTAGGATTTATAGATTTCAAGTTTGGAATTTTGGAACTTATTAAAATAGACCCTAGGGGAGGTGATGTTAAGAATATTCTACTTCAGAAGGAAATTAAATGGCAACTAAGGTTAAAATCCAACACCCCTCCTGGGCTCAACGAATACATCAACATAAAAGCTATCTTAATAGACAAAGCTTCAAGGGTTTAAATATTTGTTATTTTGTTATTTTAATAGACCAAGCTTCAAGGGTCTAAATATTTGTTATTCAATGGCTGATACACATAGGTTGAGGCATTGATTATGTACATAAACAGCACCTTCACACACAAGTAGGGTAATATCATACAGAGTACAGGTAGATAAAAAAATTTTTTAGGGGTAGATTTAGTTTTTTTGTTATTCAATATCTCATACTGAGATTATATAACAAAGAAATCATTCTTAAGGCCTGTGTATTTTTATGTAAAAGTGTCATTTTATAAGTAAAAGTTTGTATATATATTTTTATTATTAATATAAGTGCATACATGCTTTTATTTTTTATAATTGTAATATATATTTATATATGGAAAAATGCATATTTATTTTTGTAAACCAATTCATTGGCAAATAAGATTTATTAATATATAATATATATTGAACTTGCACAAAAACCATTGCAAACATGAATTAACAGAACCTTTTTACAATATACAAGGTTTTCATTGAATTATGTAGTTCATTTTTAACAAGTGTAGTTCAAACATTGTTTTAGAAGTTTTTTTTTTTTTTTTTTTTTTTTTTTTTATATGTTGAAAATATAAGCCTTCATAGTTCATTTTTAACTCAGGTGTTCATATAACACATAAAATCAAAGGAATTGTATAAAACATCCACTTTATTTCATCAATTTTATATTAAAATTAGAAGAACATAAAAAGAATAGGCACACAGCACTTTATAATGCATATGTATCAGGCACTTCCTGTTCTTAAACTAAATAACCATATAAGGAAGAACCTCACTCTTGAGCTACTGCTTTGAAATGCCATATTAAGCTGTTTTAATTAGTTAATTGCTATTCCAACTCCAGGTTCAATGAATTTATAACTAATTAAGTATCTAATTTGTTTTAAAACAACTGTATAAAAACAAGAGGCACCGTATATTCATTATTCTGATGAAGTCTGCATATGGCAGACGAAAGCGCTAAATCTGTGTAACTGTTTTAATTTTGTGATTAAAAATATTGTGGTCTGGTCACACGGAATTTTTATCTATTATGTTACGGTGTCATTGTTAACAGACTGAACAATGTTTTTTGTAACATAACACAAATCTGTGTGTAAGTGACTACATATATCAGGTGCACATGCTTATAAGACTGTACAGTTGAATGGTATGAACTCACTATATCACATACATTTCAACACACACTTCTGCAACAGTACTTTACTATGCACATGCTCTGTATAGGTCTCTTATATTTACAAGACAAAATGTGTATCATAGTTGTATTCACAGGTAACATTTATTTTTATTTCTTTAACATTTGTTAACCGGGAAAGTCTGACTTGGAACAAAGCCGATTTTCAGCAGAGGCCCAGGTTGAAATGCTCCAGATGCATGCCTTTGTAATGTGGGAAGAAACTGGCACCCCCAGAGGAAACTCACATGAATGCAGGGAGGACATGCAGACTCCACACAGAAGGCACCCCAGCAGAGAATTAAACTGGAGAACCTCTTGCTGTGAGGTAACAACACTACCACTGAACCACTGTGCCGTCCAATGGATATGGATATGTACAACATCCCAGTAGCTGGCCTAACAGTGACACAGTCAGTGGTGTTTGACAGACACTACAGTACTTGGTAAATGTCAACTGTCCTTTCCTGGGGTGAGTCAGGGGCCTGAACTGTGATCTACGTCACTGCAGACAGAGCCACATGCTATGGCCATTGGTGCTGTTCAACAGTACATCAGTACAGCAAGTCTTACTGAGACATGTCTTTCAAACTCCTATTTTCCATTATTACAGACCACCTATTACATGCTTACTTGTTTTACATACCTTTTTTTAACTAGATTTGGTCAAATACATCTTCTGTATCCAGTCAAAGAATTTTCAATTGTATCACTGTCTATGACAGAGGTGGTTTGAATAGATGGCAGCTTGACTTTTGTAGGTAATGCTCATGACCATGATATGGCCTGTGCACCAATTGGTGTTCCCCAGTTGTTAATTGCATGCAGAGCAGCTGTGTAGTTATTCCAATAGCCAATGTCATGGCAACACACTCTATAACTGAGTGCCCTTGCCTGTGAGGAAGACATCCTGGAGGTGTGTGAGCTAATACCTCTTACAACAAGGCTTGTGGAGACAAGCCAACTAAATAGTGGAGAAGGTTCAAGACTTAGGGGCAGAATGTGAGTATTACTGTTATATGTTTTGACTACTGCTAGTTTAATAGGGTTTGTCTGAACATGCTACTTCTGAATGGGTTTCAGTCTGACAAAGTTCTGTGTCTGCATAGTTCTTAACTGTAGGGCTATTCCCATAATGGTCAGAGATTTGCCTGTTATGTTTGATGTGTTCCCCAGACAGGTAGCATATTCTGGTGATTGCAATCAGTAAATGCTAATATCCATTTGTGTTTCTGACTTTATATCCCTCATAAAAGATATGTTACAACAAACTCTATAACACCAGCAACTTTCTCAGTGTATAACAGCAATATTTCAAGTATGGCCATGTTTTTGGGCTTCTGTCCCCCAATTATGTCAGGCTTTGTCCAGATGTCATACAGTAGGAGGTTGATAGGTATAGTCTATCATTATTTAGTGCTGTCATGTCATTCCTGCTGAGGGGAAAGACTGGATAACATATGGAACTCTGTACATTCAAAAGATCAGAGTATAGAGAATGCTCTTAAATGGCCTTGCAACATATTTTATGTGGGGGACAGTAACAAGTGTTTAAAACTAGGCTGTTAGAACATGTGAGACATATTACTGATAAGACAGAAGACAGTTCTATAGTGTACATTTTAATAAATCTCAACGTGGGGGACAGTAGTGGGTTACAAGTTACTGTTTTGGAAAAAGTCTGTTTCTCAGTTTGATCAAACAGTTATAAAAGAACAATTATTATGTACAGAATCAATTTATATTTTTAAATGTGATACTTTATCCCCTAGAGGGTTACATGAGGAGTGTGATTGGAGGCCGTGTATTTAAATGTAATTAAGTGTTAATTGCATCTTATATTTAAGCCAAGTATTTCTTACAATGTTTTACTCCTTGAAGGCCTTGGCCACGACATCAGAGTACAATAAACTTGTGTAAATTACTGGCTGGTTGTATTTCTCTTTACTATCTTCAGTCATTTTAGTTGTTCTACTAAGAGGTCATTGTATGTCTGGCCTATCATGATTTTATAGCAGCATACTGTGTGGGGGGGGGGCAAATGTGAGTGACATGGGTCCTTTTGTATCCAACTGTGCATGCTGCCCCAGTTATGCATAGTCTATCAGCAGCATATGTTTGTATGGGTATTTTGAGACATGTATGCATATATATATATATATATATATATATATATATATATATATATATATATATATATATATATATATATATATATATATATATATATATATATATATATATATATATATATATAGATATATCTATGGGTCTACCTGATAACACCATAACACCGACACACCAAAACACCGACAACGAAATAACCGACACCACAAAACCAAAAGTTCAAAAACACAAAACTTCACATGCCCGACAAACCACAATCCCGATAATCAACAAAACAAACACCTTTTCCAAAAAACACACACACAACACAAGCACGCCAACAACCTTACAAATCTACATTAAACCTTACATACACAACTATCTATGCACTAACCTTAACCCAAACCCTAACCCTAAGGTCCGTCACTATCGCACACTTACCTTACCCGCACCCTAACCCTAACTCACTTAATCCACCCCTAACCCTTAAGTCAGTCACTATCACACACTTACCTTACCCGCACCCTGACCCCAACGTCTGTCCCTATCGCACACTTACCTTAACATGTCGGTGTTCTCAGCATAGAGATTTTCAACTTTCGGTCTTTTCCGTTGTCGATCTTCTGGTGTTGGTTATCTTGTTGTCATTCTTCTAAGCTTTCGGCGTTATCAGGTAGACCCATATATATATATATATATATATATATATATATATATATATATATATATATATATTTTATACATACACACACACACAAACACACACACATATATATATATTTTATATATATATATATATATATATATATATATATACACACACACACACACACACACACACACACACACACACACACACACACACACACACACACACACACACACACACCTCAGGATTTATTGGTAATATATCTATATATTGTTAGACATATACATGTATCTCCATATGTATTTCTCTTCTCTCTCTCTTATATATATATATATATATATATATATATATATATATACTTCAAAACTTCCTAAGACGATGGAGCCAGTGATAAGATTTCATCCCTTTATTACATGTCTAGGACTTTATCAAACAACAAGTAATGTGAAAACCTCAATAAATAATTTAAAGTGGGCATTACCAAGACAGCTGAACTCCTTTTGAAGCTCCCGAAACACCAATCCTTAAACCTGACTTTGGGTGACAGTGTCCTGTCCATGCCTGCTCCCAGGGGCGAATGGGCTCCAGCCCCTGATGCGGTTCCACCTGAAGGTGGTGCAGGACCTGCAGAAAAGGAGGTCCTGGGTTGGGTCCCAGATGTGCTGGAGCCCAGTGCCATGGCCAGTTGAGGTGGGACAGGTGGATCTGTTGGGATCGGCCTTCCCAGATGTGCTATGGTATTGCACTTTTATAACATATGTTGGCTAGTCATGAAAAACACAATCCAGGATTAGTTATAACAGCATGCATAGGTTTTCCCATTAACCCAAAACAACAGATTTGGAGCAGTTGCATAGCAAACAAAACACATGCATATATGGAACCACAGTGGGCATTGTAACAGCATGCAAGTTACACTGATAGCAACAGACCACCAATGATAGCATTTTAGCAGGTAACTTTAATAGTCAAATGTTTAAATATTTGTAGAACAACACATGTCCCAACAGTAGGTTTGTTGAAAAACATACCCATTGATTCACGTGTTTAGATTATTTATGCAGATAGGGTAGGGGAGAGAGAGAGATGTCAATTAACAATCCCCTTCAGTATTCAACCATAATAACTCTAACCAGATTCCTGAAGCCTTTAATAACTATTTTACTGAAGCCATTCTAACCCTAGCTAATACTTTACCACCTATTACCACTCTACCATTAAATAACAATAATACTTCAACTCCACCCTTCCATATACAACTTGTACCCACATCCCTCATTTGCAACCTCCTTCAAAAACTTAAACCATGTACCATTTCTGCTGACTGTCTTCCAACAGAATACCTGCAAATTGCAGCTAAAGCCATTGCCTGTCCCATCTCCATCCTTATAAATAGAACAATTTTAGAAAGAAAAATCCCTTCCATACGGAAAATATCCCATATCATCCCTCTACACAAAGGTGGGTCATCTACCGAGCTCTCCAACTTTCGGCCTATCACCATACTCTCTCCAATAGCTAAAATAATGGAAAAATGCATACACAGACAACTACTTGACTACCTTCTCCATAACAATTTACTTGCCAAATGCCAGCATGGTTTTAGGCCATTCCATAGCACAACAACTGCCCTGCTATCCTTTTCTGACTCCATAAACAAAAATCATAACAGTAATACTTTCTCCTCTGCACTATTTATTGACCTTTCAAAAGCCTTTGATATGGTGAACCATAACATGCTTATTGACATACTAAAAGCCCAATCACTGGACACACAAGCACTACAATGGTTCAAATCCTATCTTGAAAACAAACAGCAAGTAGCACTTTGGGATAATAATCTTTCTACTTCCCTCCCTGTGAACATTGGAGTACCACAAGGCTCTATTTTAGGACCTCTTCTTTTTTCATTGTTTGTTAATGATCTACATACCAAACTTCCTCAGGCCACCTGCATACAATATGCAGATGACTCAACTTTAATTTGTTCAGCCAAGTCCATAACCTCTCTCCAATCCCTCACCCAAACAGTATTTAACAGTGTTGAAAATTGGTTCCTGCAACACTGCCTCCTTTTGAACCCCAAAAAACAAAATTATTACTCTTTGCTCCTACTCATAAGTCACCTCAACTACACTTCACAGTAACCTCCAACAATGGAACTAACATATCCCCTGACACTACAACCCGTCTACTAGGAGTAACAATTGATAACAACCTTAGCTATGAAGACCATATAAATTCTACAATAAAGTCTGTCAACAAAAAACTAGGCACCCTTTACAGAATCAAACCCTTCCTTACCCCTTCTGCCAGAATCACTATTGCCCAGACACACCTGATCTCTACCCTGCTCTGTGCTTCTGCAATATATACCAATCTATCTAGAAACAACCTTACCAAACTTTCCACCACCAGTTACAATAACATAGCCAGATTTGCCACTGGCACCCCCTTTAGAACTCACCACTGCCACAACCTCAAACAACTGGGATGGTTAGAACTGCGGAACCTACTACTGTGTCAACAACTTGTTATCACCAAAAAGATCCTTTATCACCCTAATAATACCCCAATCCTTACTAATCTGATTACTCCCTACACAAATCTTGCAACACTATGCTCAGCTAACAAGAGTCTAGTTTCCACTACTAAATCTAACAACAAAGCTGGAGACTCACTTTTCACCAACACAGCTTCCTAATGAGCTTTCATCTCTTGCTTCAACTCATCTTTTTAAAAAGCATCTTAAAGAATATCTTAAAACTCACTGGCTTTGTCCCTGCTCTAACCCAGACTGATATCTCTTTCCCCTTCTTCCTTTCTCTACACTTCTCTACTCCACTGTTCTATGTCACATACCTGTACTATTGATTACCTTCTTACTACTTAAAAAAAAAATTGATTAAAATGGTTTACAATTCAAATTTTTGTTCTTTTGATTGCTATCTCTCAAATGATTGCTCTCTGTATTTGATCTTAGCTTTAACCTACTAAAGGACTCTGTACAAGTTTATCTGAACCTCAATGTTAACACAACATTACTATTCAGGTATCGGATTTTGGTGCATGAAACATTTCATATAGTTAATCTCCTGTTTTACAACTCCACAATCTTTGTCGGATGATTATTTAATTATTTAATTCTTTCAGAGCTATACGTGCTGTGCAGAAACTGTACACATTTAGATTCATACCAACACATACCAAACTAAACACAACCAGTCCAGGTTTTGACTTTTATTGACAGGTACTGACACTTTTATTGATATATACCCTGTATGTCACTATTAATCTGCTAATGTCTCGTTTATTTAGTACAAACCATACCCATTTTTAAATACTGACAGGTGACATTCTACTCCTTTCTATTTATTTGCCCTGAAAACTACAAGCTAGATTTGTACTCACCAGCCTCGCAATGCAGCCTTAGCAGCCTGCTTGCAAGGGCATCCAAATTTGCAGCCCTCTCATCTGCAGCTGTACAGGAGATAGAGAAACATTTATGCATACCTATCCATCTCATACACAGGCTAGACTTTGGAAAACACTTATCGATACTGATAATTATACATATCCGGGACATTCCCTGCCCACGCATCTTGGATGCACTGGTCTGAGATCGCCCTCTTCCTATGCTTCAAGTAAGCAAAGAGATGCTGGACCTGCTCACCAGTCTGAGGGATGCCAGTGGGACTGGTGAGGCCATGTGCAAGATGGTCTCAGGCCTCTGTTTTGTATTGGGAGCCCTGGCACTAGGCCTGCTGCAGTCTCCCTTCATGGTCTTTTACTAGGAGTCCAACCATTACCCTGGACTCCTGAATGCCCCAGCACTGTACTTGAAAGTGCACACCTTTACCAACACCAGCCAAAGTGCTTGCAGTAATGAGCTACATCTGGTTATGGGCTGTATTCCTGCCTGCAAGGTTTAAATATGGCTGATTTCCCACACTTTGCCATGATTGGATGGTTTTGAATATGCTGAGCTAAGCTAAGCATCAGGCAAACCTGCTTAGCACAGATATGCATTGCTTAAAGGGGTAGATGCTAAGCACTGCTTCCCAATGTGCAAATCCACTTAGCTATGGTAAGTATTGCTAAGCATACAAATGTAAGCAAGGTTTACTCTGGCTAAGCATAGCTGAGCACAATTTAACATTGTTCAGCTTTCTTTTTATGGACTATCAGGATTGTGTGGTTGATTCAATATTAATGACATCTTATGATATGTATGTTTCCCTTCCATTACACCCCCTATGTGCTTTCATTACCTTATATTCTTTTGTGGCTATACTGTTTGGGACACTTGTGTTTATATGGGGGTTTCACCTCTGAACTACACTGACACTTCACATTTGGACCTGCTACACTACCCTGGTTAACAAATATATATTATTTGCTACCAATTTATAAAAAAAGATACTTTTAGTGCTGTTTTCACATATAAAAAAAATTGATGGACTGCATTGCTGCTTGAACCATGAATAACTGCATACTAAGCGAACTCTCTAACCACTACACTATTTCACTTTGACTGTTTTGGCTGTATGTTTCTATTAAGCTCCTTTGGATGTTTAAGCTATGCTGTACACAGCTGCTTGATGCACACATCCACTCAGCTACGCTTAAACTTTATTGGGGACTGGAAAAAAAATAAACGTGTTTTGTTTTTTTATACTGTAGGGGTATGCACATTGCTTTCTGCATCTTAGGGCAGGACATCTGGACAACTGCATCATACATGGGGGAATTGGCTTACATGTTCCTCTCAGGAACATATTACTTATTTGGTATGCCAGCATGTACACTGGCATACCATTCTGGACATTATCTGTGTTGGGCCATTGTGGGGGCTGTGCTTTTGATGGTTTTTACTGTATTTTGTCCATGGACACTGTTATGTTATGATAACAGTGTCTGTAGACACTGTTAGTTACTTTGGAATTGCCATACGGCAATTCTAGAGTGCAGGGGGCATGTGTACTGTGCGAGCAATGGTCTGACATGCCCTCTGCACTCATACATGGATCATGTCCCTGTGGAGAATACAGCAGGGCGCCTTCATTAATATATAAGGCACACTGCTGTTCTACATGAGCACGATCGAATTCTGGGGTGTGCCATTTCCTTTCATGTCCAATCCTCCATTGTAATCAATTTGAACCATGAATGTAATATATTTTACAATGCGTTTGACTATGTTGCATAAATTTGATATCAACATAGGCACATCATTTTCTTACAAAATGTTTACTAATGTGTGCATCACAGTTCTCCCTTAAGAAAGACAATGTGCAAAAAAACTTTTCAGTAAGACTTTTCTCATTGTATTCTTATTTGCAGGAGTGCTAAACAAGTAGTTTAACTTGCAGAACTGCTAATGATTCACACTTGCAAGAAATTTCTTAGCCAAAGTTTTTTATCTCTCCTTTTGTTAACCAGGTTTATCCCACTAGGCTAGTAGCCTCTAGCCTCTTTTCAGAGGAAAACTGAAGTGGAAATTTTCTACCAAGGGAAATTTGGCCAGGGCATTGGGAAACTTTCCCTCCTTTTCAATAGGTGGCATGGGATCTTTCACATCCACTGAAGGTCTCACCAACTGAAGCAGATAGGACCTCAGTTTAACATCTCACCTGAAGAACAACACAGTCTAGCATGAAGCAACCTCAAGCCCCTACACTGCCTGTCAGTAGTCAATCTACCTGGTGTGGGAAAAGAACCCACTGTCTTCTGCACTAAAGGCAAGTGTCACACCTATACTGCTCAGGCATATGCACATATGAACCATCACTCACTGAGATGGAGGAGTTCTTATCAACTGCAAGGGATCCAGGGACTTCAGAAGAGTTGCACAGTGCTGAAATGGATCTGGGGGCAGAGGAGGAAGAGGTGCTCCAGGTATACCATTCAAATATACATACAATTGTAGAGGTTTATGGTTTTTCTTAAGTTTTATGTTTTATGCTTATAATATCTGTATCAAGTACTATTTGCATGTCTAGGGACATCTGGCATTGAGGATCAATGACTACACCATTAAGCTCCAACTTTTTGATGGAGGATTCATAGTCCCTGGCAAGGACGGCACTGATGAACAGGCAAAGCTTGGGGATGCAGAGGATATAGTTGACACAGAAGGTGTGGCTCCCACAACCCCTACCCACCGTCTGGACAAAGTCAGAATGCCTAAGCATACACATGACACAGGAACATCTGAGAGTGGATAGGTTGATGGAGAAATAGATGATCAGGTTACTGTGTTTACCCCAGTTGCAGAGCTGATGGAATTTCCCCATAGTCTTTGTGAGGATAAAATACCATGCACGGCTGTTGCCACAAGTGCTAAGTGGAGGCATGCTTATCATCCTCATCTAATTCTGTTGTGTCTATATCTGCAATCAACATATGGGCAAGGCAGTTATAGAGACAGAGACATGTTCCACCGTGGTTCAAAAGAGATAGTCCAAGTACTGCATGTTGTGCATTCTGATGTGTGGGATAGTTTGAACCATGTGTATGACACCATAGATCAGATGAATGACACACAACACATTGCAGTGTCTGTTTTGGAAGTTCTTTTGGGGGAGAGTCAGCATCCATGAGGCTGAACAGCTTGTACATTGTCAGATTTAAGCTGACATGGCAATGGCAGATCCAACTCCCATAGTGGTGCTGTTTCCACTGCTCCATCAATGGTGGAAGTGTCCACACACAGATGCTGTTTGCCATGTGTTTGAGGTCATGGACATCGTTGTGAAGATGGCTGGTGCAGCATACATTGTTCACATTCAGGTAGCACCTCTGCTTCTAGCCAGGGTCATACAATTAGCAGTGCAACTCCACGCAGAAGTAGTTTACATGGTCAGGGGTGGCTACGATGAACTGAATCATCTACTATGCACGTCTCAAACCTGTCCGTGATGCAAGATGTAGAGCTAGCACAACTGCTGTGGCTAAGGTCCTGCAAAGCCAAACCCAGTACATCTCATGTTGCATGACACATCACGCACACACAATTCTTTTCAAAACTGACATCTTTAGATCTGGAGTTACTAGCCTTGGCAGTGCATACTTCTCTACTTACATTGACCCTCAGCTCTCACACACACACACACACACACGCACACACACGCACACACACACACACACACACACACACACACACACACACACACACACACACACACACACACACACACACACACTTCTTTGTATCAGGCTTGCTCTCCTGTAACCTCCTACCCAACACCCTGTGCAAATAATGATCATATAATCATAGGATTATATGATCATAGCATAATAAGATCATAGGAATTTGCTAGGCTATTGGCCCTGAGGCCTAGCCAAGAATTTAGCCCATGTTCCAATAAGTCAGCACCTGATGTCCCTGTCCAGCAGGGACACAGGTGGACTCCCAGGGGTGCATTTTCTGTTCCCCATCCAGTTATCCAGGTTGCACTTAAAAAGGGATAATGGGGTACTCTGCTTGATGTGGAGAGGGAATCTAGTCCACAAAATGGGGAGTCTCTGGGACACAAATATGTCCCATCAACAAGTCCTATTGATGTCACAGACCAGGTGGAAGTTGCACATGTGGGTTACTTGACTGGAGCTTGACTTGCGGATATGCAGCAATCCTATCAAAGCGAAGTCTAAGATTGCTTTGTATGTCAGACAGAGGTCACCTCTGAGGAGTCTGTAAGAGACTGAGTATAAGGACAGGGCTTTTAGCCTATCTGTATAGCATAGATGTTTGAGGTTCTGGATTTTCCTGGTCTGGAACCTCTGTTGTCTGTCCAGCTGCTGCGTGTGCTTTGTGAGGTACATGCCAAAAGGGGTGTTTTACTCAGTAATGGGTCTTATAAGGGAATAATACAGGGATGTTATGACCTCCTTGTCCCTGGATGAGATATCCTTCATAATGAGGTGGGCCATGTAAATGGAGGCAATATGTTGGTCAAAAGTCAGGTTGATTTGGCTGCCCAATTGATTTATATATATATATATATATATATATATATATATATATATATATATATATATATACATATATTGAACTCTGTTTTCACATGTGAACAGAGGTTTTTACATTCTGTTTAAGAAACTTTTCACTTTTGAAATAATGGCCACTGAGGTTCCTTGATGAGGGAAATAAATATGTTAACAATCACTCACCTAAAAAGACATACACTATCATGTATTTTCCTTTCAAAAGTCCTTCCCTTTCTTCACTAGAAAAAAAGAAGAAAGAGAGAACAGATAAGCATATTAATTTCTAGAACTGCACAATAGCTAAACTTTTAATGACACAAATTAGCTCTACTTACAAACAACCATTTCAACTTCAAATGTATAAACTTTAAACAGACACCTTTTTATTATACTTCATGTAAAGTCTAAAATCTACATTTAATAAGCCACAAGGCTTATAATATATTAATATGATGTTGGCTCACTTATTTTGTGACTGCAAGAACTTTTTCAAAATTTACATTGTTTATTTGAACCACTATGCTTACATTATTTAGTATAGAAAATTCAGGTCAGTTTTATTTTATTATATGAAGTTCTTTCATTATGAAATTATGGGATATGTGTGCTCATTCATGTATCTCTTTTGCAACTGTACTAAAGAAGAGTAGAGAGTAAGAAAAATAAAAGAAGGGAGAGAAAAAGAAAAAAAAGAACAAGAAGTAAGTAAGGATAATTAAGGTGATATACAGCATCCATCATTATAGGGTTCAGTACTAGACTTCCATACAAATATTCATCATTTATACAATCTATAATATTGTATAATCAAACAACTTGATATACAAAATCAATTTTATCTGTTATTTTTTTCTTCACTTGGAAGATAGCTGCATTCAAGCACAATGTATGCATAGTAATAAGATATATGAATTGGCGCACACATTGTGAAAGCAAGTTATCAAAAAATTGATGCTAATGTAAATATAATTGATGTCAATGTTTATGACTACTTACAGTTCAGTATTAATTACAGTAGATTACAAATGTTCAAATACCTGTTTAACAAAATACTACAAGTTAAATTTAATATCTTTATCTTTTTAGACATTATTAAAAGTAACATTCACATGTTTGAGTCAAACTTTGAAATTATTAAATAACAAGAATATATAATGAAAACTGGAATATACTATATGAATAAATTGGGTTATTAGATTATACCTTCTCACATTGGCTTGAATTTGAATCAACAGCCCTTCTTATTTTGAAATATGAATTAATAGATACTTTGCTATTACTAAACTGCATAAACTAGTTGGTTTGATACACATTAATTATTTTATTTAAGTATTTGAGGTTCTACGTGTATTCAAAATACATATATAAGTTAATATCATTGTACATAAGGACATGATTCATTCTGAAGTCTTACAGTCTTCTTAAGCTTGAAAATATAATAACATGATTTATATATACTTTTTTATATATCTATTTTTATCTATAGCAATAGTCATTAAATATCCACACTACAATTATAATTAATGTTAGTTTTTATGATATTTATTTCTATTATAACCTGTTGTCTCATTTGTAAACATTATATCTCTAGGAACCCAAAAATAGAGCTCTGAGATAGATAATCATTTCTTTGCATCTACTGCTAGAAATGAGGGTTAATCTGCTAGAACATTCTTGTTCTTCCAGATTAGGAGTACTTTCTACTCCGTGTTTGTCTGAGGGATACTTTGAATTCTTGATTACTCATTATTTATTTGGTTTGATCTACTTTTTTCTTCTATTGATTTTCTTATCATTGGCCTTTTTTTAATTTATTTTAAGACTTTTTGAAAGGAAACTTAATTTAGCTCAAATATCTACAATCTATAATGTAATTACACAGAATTTGAGCAATAAAACAAATTTACACATGCTTCATGACAAACATTATTCAATTACACACATATTTGATGGACTTAACCTCACTTTCTTTAAACATTAATGGCTTGAATAACCAGAGGAAAAGATCAAATTTACTAAGATATTTAAAATTTAATAAAGCACGAGTTGTTTTTCTTCACGAATATAATTTAAAAAAGATGATAACTACATATAGAATCCAAATGAATATCTAAAATTATCGCATTCTTCATATAAAAAAACAGGGGAGTCTTAATACTCTGGAGGAAAAATATCAGTAACCCCCAAATCATTTATAATTATGAAGATAATGATGGGCTTTTAGCAATTGTAATAGTAAGATTTGATAACAGAATTTGGACACTAGTTAATGTATATTGGCTTCCAGGCATAGGGATAGGAACAGTCAAAAAACACATAGATCTCATTAACAAAGTATATAAGGGCAGCACAATAATAGGAGGAGACTTCAGTTCTATTTTAGATAAATCTGAGACCACTAATAAAAGACCTCTTTGACTTACACCTATTGGGAAAGCTCTTATGAAATGGACTGATAATTTCAATCTAATAGATACACATAGACTCAGAGAGGATAATTCACTATGGTATTCTCATAGTGACAATAGATTTAACACTCAAACAAGAATTGACAAAATCTTTATATCACAAGACTTAAGTATGAAAATAACTAAATTTTCTATAATTCCTTGTCCCGTTTCAGACCATGATTCTAGAAATTTATGATTTCCCCCACAATTCATTACTCTAATAAAACATATTTACAAAAATAATCTTGCTTATGTAAAATTAGGTCCTTTCACCTCCGAAGATATTGAAATCACCAAAGGCACAAAACATGGTTGCGCCATGTCCCCTGTCTTTTTTGCTCAAGCCATATAACTTTTCTCCTCTGTAATACACTATGATCCAAAAATCAAAGACATAAATATATATATATATATATATATATATATATATATATATATATATAGTCAGTTTAGCTCCAAAATAATGTTCTTTGCTGATGACACACTTCTTACTTTAACTAATTCAGATGAGTCATTACTTGAATTAGATTCACAAATTGATCATTTCTATCACACATCTGGTTTACGTGTCAACAGATCAAAGTGCAAATTCATGTTATTAATCAAAAAAGATACAAATATAAATCAAATAATTGGAAAACAGGTTTCCTCCATAAACTATTTAGGAATATTACTATGTGAAAATGTAAATTAACTTTAACTATAAAGTATAACAATATTGTGACTACATTAAAATCTTATGTTGAAAAATGGAATAAATTGTTCTTAAAATTTGAGGATAGACTACAATTAATCAAGACAGTCCTGCTTCCAAAAATAAATTATATTGCACAAGCAATTCCTATGATTCCAAATAAGAGTATATTAAAGGAAATAAACAAAATTTTCATAAACTTTCTCTGGTTCCCAAAAATGAACAGTATAGCTTTATTAAATCATATAAGACCTTGGGAATTAGGAGGAATTAATTTTCCAGCTATAGATACCTACATTAAAGCCTCTGTATTTAAAATACTTATAAATTGGATAGACTCAAAGTTTTCCTCAGCATGGAAGACTCTTCATTTTATTATTTTTCTAAATGAAAATAAACTATCTAAAAACCTATTACTAAATGAACAAAACAATAAATGTTGGCATATTCTTTGTATTAAGTTAAAGTATAATACACTTAAACCTACCATCTTAAGTTATACTAATTATATTTTCAACCTATTCAGAAGTTTTATTAATAACAATATTGATTTAAAGTTATGGTTGGAATTATTATACCCCTTCAGTTCTACTAAAAAGTTCTTTAATAAAACTCATATAAACACTAAATAACTGGGAAACAAAAAAGTTGACATGTGGCACCATTGTACAGAGAATCTGAAGTTGTTTGGATAGTCAACAACTAATAAATATATATAATTTATTAAGCTTAGATTGGTTAGTTATTAACAATATACTATCTTATGCACGAGATCTATGCAGAACAATTGACAATTCATCCTTTAAATCTATGGCTAAACTTACACGTTACATTCATGAAGTATTATATAATAATATCAATTGGACAAATGGAACTTCAAGATTATATTAAATTCTAATAAATTATAAAGTTGTTCCCAATCAAAATTACTGGAATTTCATCATCAAGGAGCACCCAATACATGAATCAACTGAAAACAAAACTAATCTTCTTCACTCTATAAAATTAACTTCTAACTTGCAAACATGGAGGATTTTCACTTGGAAATTTCTGCATAGAGCTTTTTATATCCCCAGTAAGTTAGATACATTTAATTTCTCCAAAAATGTTACTTGCTGGAGATGTTCTTAAATTGTGAAGCCAACTGGACACATATTTTTTATGATTGTACACACATTAAAAATTATTGGGAAGAGATTAGTAAATTTTTACAAGCCATTTTTAATGACTCATTTATTCTAACAAAGTCATTAATTCTCCTTAATATAAATAAAAAAATTGTTATGAACAGCAAGGATCATTATCTTCTGTGGACCATACTAGCTGTAGCAAGGAAATACATCAAAGGAAAGTGGAAATCCTCTTCCGAACCACAATTTGATGATTTTCTAACTTTGTTGAACGAAACTGCACTGATGGAAATAGAAGTCAAAGATTTGAGAATATCACCCAATAAATGTAGCAATAATCCTTGGGAGAAAGTCTTCTCCCTTATTGACACTCAACTCAGATTCAGTCACATCTGTTTAAAAAGAGAGAAAGCATGTTTTATTTGACTTGTATAACTCAACTCCTTTCATAGTTTGTTGGGTTTTTTTGGAAGCCAATTGTACATAATGTATATAGTTTGTTGTAAACCTATTCATCTAGAAAATGCAATTGTTATTATTATTATTATTATTATTATATTTGAAAGCAATAAAATTATACGAGTAAAAAGTCAGGTTGCTATCAACCTGGGTCCACAAGTCCCTCATGACTGATTGCATGCTTAGGACTTTGTTATCAATGTGATAACTTGTGGGGATGTCACTATCTCTGAAGGGGATGATGATGCATTTTTTGGCATTCAGTTTGAGGTCATATTTCTGGCATCAGTCATTTGTTTGGGTGAGACCCTCTTGGAGGATGTTCACATCACTAGGGGAATTGATGACAGCACCCAGCTTGCTGCCATGTGGAAACTTGATCAGCCATAACCCACTGGTTATGGCCTACAACTCAACTAAGTACATCCCAAACAACAGAGGCTCCAAGACCAATCCCTGGGAGTCTACTGCTTGAGGTGGCTTACCCTATTTTGACTAAGTGGGTTATATCAGTGAGCCAGTTTGCCATCCATCTGGTAACATATGGATTGAAGCCCAGTTGAGAGAGTTTATCTGTTATACCTGAGTGGGGAATAGCATCAAAGGCTTTGGCCAGACCAAGGTAGGCAGTGTGCACCAGCTTCCCCTCGTCCATGCCTTTGGTGACTGTCTCAAAGAAGTTGACCAATTTTAACAGGTATGACCTTTCCTTTATGAAACAAAACTGTGTGGGATTGATTTTTTGGAGGTTGCCAATGTCCTTGTTAAGGACGTCCATGATAATCTTTTCCATAACCTTGCAGATCAGGCTAGTTAGGCTGATGAGTCTATAATTTCTTGAATCAATGGACACTCCACCTTTCTGGAAAGGGATGACAGTGGCTGTTCTCCTCTTGGCTGAGACAAAGCTGGTATTCAGGCTTTGGTTGATATGGGTGCCTAAAGCTGCATCAGGTTCCTGCTAGAGCTAATGTAGGAGCAGTCTGGGATGTTATCAGGTCCTATGGAGGCTGTATTTTTTGCCTTTGAGAGGGCAGTGATCACTTGGTCCCTAGAGATAAGGAGAGGGGGAGGGCAGGTGCTGGGGATGTTCTGATTTGCTGATGGCAGGATCAAAGGGGTGAAGTTTTTGATGAACCTGTCTGCTAGCAGGTTGGCTATATCAATCTTGACCAACACTTCTGAGCAGATCTGAGTGATTCCTTTGAGACTGTGAATAAATGTGAAGAAGGCGTTATGATAGTCTTTAGTGGGTTTGGCCAGTTTGGACTTGAAGTTTGCTTTGGAAGATTTCACAAGTGCTTTTTTTTTGCTTGTTCAGGCTAAGGAGAGACTGCTTCCAATTAAGCACCTGCTTCTTCATGGTCCTGGACAGCAATGTATTTATTTATTTATTTATATATTTCCAGTTTAATTACCAGGGAAGTCCACTGGACCCAAAGAGCCTGTTTTCAGAGGTGGCCTGGGGAAAAAAGCTCCATGAAACAGATTACAGTAAAGATAGCAGTCCAATAAAAATAAAAGTACAAGTACAACTACATATCAAAATCCAAATATCTGGTGCAGTGCGAATAACAGAAGACCAGGAACCAAATGGAAAATGCACCAAGCAAGCCTGTATACAAACTCCATTTGTTGCAGTAAAAACACATCAAGATAAGTGTTTTCATCTTTCACATGGAAGACTTCATCAGAATAAAGCACACTGATTCGAGAACCATTTTTATAACATTACATGTTACATAATATATAAAATTGAGCCAATGGTATTGTCAAAAAAAGTCATATGTAAAATGGTAACATGAGCAATATTAAATACACAGGATGTTAATATTCAATCCAACTTATCTTTTTACAAATACAACACTGCTATATATTAAATACCTTCAGCATATATTTAAAAATACAGGCACAGTAGTGCATGTAAAAATGTTAAAATACTTAAAGTTTCATAGATTTTTCTTTCAGGGCAGGAAGTATTGGCAAGGAATCATTTATACCTGGTGGAAAATTAGCTGCTAGTCTGAGTTGCCAAACCAGCTCTTTTTTACTTAATAAATTCTTCCAGTCACCCTACCCCTCAAATCTATGTACACAGTATCCAAAATACCAAATTTAAAATCTTTAAAATTAGAACAAGTGAGGGAATGCCTATATAATGCACTTGTATCCTTCTTGTTTTTAACATCATGCACATGCTCATAGATTCTGCTTTTCAATGCCCTCTCCATAGAATCCATTGCACATATCACATAGAGAAAAGTAAACCACTCTGGCGGTAAAACAATTTCCTTTCTTGAATATAACCTTAGATGCCATCTTATTAGCTAGGTGGGTTTGAGGTGCTTTGAAAATATTAGTACATTGGGAGCATCTCCCACAAAGTGTTGTACCACAACCACCTTCTATTGGTAAATTCAACTTGTTTTCCATAAGATGTTTAATATTCATGCCCACCTTGCTGATAAAAGTTGGTTTATCTCCCACTGCAGTTAACACATCATTATTTACCCTAAATATACTCCAGTTCTTTTTTAATATGATTTTCACTTCATATGATATCGGACTGCATTTTTAAATATATGCTAAAGGTATTTAATATATAACAGTGTTTTATTTGTAAAAAGCTAAGTTGGCTTGAATAGTAATATCCTGTGTATTTAATATTCCTTATGTGACCATTTTACATGTGAATTTGTTTGACAATACCATTGGCTCAATTTTATCTATTATGTACCAAGTACTGTTATAAAAATGGTTCTCGAATCAGTGTGCTTTATTCTGATGAAGTCTTCTATGTGAAAGACGAAAGTGCTTAATCTTGGTGTGTTGTTACTGCAGTAAATGGAGTTCATATACAGGCTTCTTTGGTGCATGTTCCATTTGGTTACAAATACATATCAAATAATACAAAGCATGAGCAATATTGCCGATAGTGGAAAAATATCATGTAGATACATTTTAACAAATTCACACAGTTAAAGTCAAAAGTCAAAAGCTATTTAAAATATTTACAGAGTGTGAGAGATCATATGGGAATTATCTATAGAAGGTTATAGCCAGCTATAAGGTGCTTAGGAACTCTGGAGGATACCCTCCCAGGGGCTTTTGTTAAAAAGTTCTAGGTATGGACAATGCAGTTACATTTGCATTTGGAGGACAGGTCGGTGTAAAGCTGAATTTTGAAGTTGTTTGTGTTTGACATTGTCCTTATTGTGGAAGGGAGAGAGTTCAATTTCTTACCTAAGGAGAAGGAGAGGAGAAGATGTCCAGCAGGACATTTAGGTTTGTGGACAGTAATTAAAGTTTGGTGTTCAGATCTGAGAGTTCTATTTGGGGTGCATGGGGGGAGGATGTTAGTTAGAGCGGGGCATTTGGTTGGATTAAATATTAGTCTATGTGCTGTAGTGAGCTGGAGGAAGTCCAGGTAATTTGTGAATTCTAACCAGTTGAGGGACTGGAGGGTAACACAATGATGAGTGGAATGTTTGGCTTTGGTGGCAAATTTAGAAATATTGTTATAATAGCTTTCAAGTTTGGAAATGATGGAAGAGGATAATCTAGTTAGTAGTGGGGCACCATACAGAAGGGAGGGAAGGAGGTAAGAGGAGGCCAGAGCAATGCCTGGTAGAAGTAGAGAGGAAGTGCTTGTTCCTGTATAGCATACCTAGTATTTGGTGGGTTTTCTTTATATTTTGCTGGATATGGATGTCAAACCTGAGGTGTTTGTCTATATTTACACTGAGTAGTTTGGCAAAGGGAACAATTTCAATTGGAGAGTTGGCTAAGGATTTGGAAGGAATTTTTATCAAAAGAGAAATATTTTGAGGGTGAGAACAGTAGTATTTTAGATTTGGTAACACTGAGAGAACGGTGATTATGGCGCATCCAGATCTCAGTAGTTGAGAAGGCATTCTGAGTTTTAGATCGGAGTTCAGGGAGATTAGAGGCAGAGCAGACAAGTGTAGAGTCATATGCATATTGGATGACTTTGGCATTAGGAATAGCAGAGTAAAAGTTATCGATAAAGATATTAAACAGTATTGGTCCAAGGATGGACCCCTGTGGTACTCTGGTAGGGGTGGGTAAGAAAGTTGAGGTGCCTTTTTTTCCATTTTACAGCCTGAGATCTGTCTGACAATAGCTTGAAAGATTGTTTTGGGAGAGATTTAAGTTTGACAGGTGACTTAGAAGGTGCTTATGGGAAACAGTATCAAGTGCTTTAGAGAGATCTAGGAGCACTGTGAATACTAAGTTCCCAGAATCTCGGGCTTGATTGACAGTTTCTAAGAATGAGAGTAGAGCTGTTATGGTGCTATGTCCTGGTCAGAAGCCATGTTGGGTAGGGGTAAGAAGTTGTTTTTTTAGTCAGGAAAAGGCATAAGTTGGAAGTGGATACATTTTTCTAGGATTTTGGAGATTGGAGAGAGAAGAGCTATAGGGCAGAAGTTTGAAATGTTAGTGTTTTTGTCTCCCTTGTGGAAAGGAAGAATAAAGGCAGAATGCCAGAGTTTAGGGACATAGTATTCCTTTATGGCTCTATTAATTAGGATACTAATTGAGAGAGCTATACCATCGACATCAGACTTGAAAGGAAGAGGGGATGTTGTCAGGTGCTTTGGAGCAGGGTTTAAGTTTAGATAGAAGTCTTTTTATATAGTTAGTGGAGACATGTTTAAGCTCAAACACAGGGGAGAATTATTTTGGGACTTAGATGAGGTGGAATGTAGAAGAAATGGGTCATTGTTTGGAAAGGTTTTCATTAGGTCAGATATTGACTCTATAAAGAAATAGTTGAATAGTGAGGCTAATTCAAGGTCAGATTTACTTTGGTCCAGACAGGGGTTATTTTTAGAGCCTGGGGTGAGTTTATGGTGTTCCAAAAAAGCATAGGGTTTTGGAGATGGTTGGACTGGAGCTTAGTGTAGTAGGATTTTTGTCTTTGAAGATTTGTTTTTTTGCAAAGTTATGGAGCTGTATATATTGGAGAAGGCTTTAGGGAAGTTTATTCTTTTGGTAAAGCTTCCAGGATTTGTCTCTTTGATGCATAATTTCCTTTGTTTCTTTGGTTAGCCAAGGGGCAGTTATAGTTTTTATTCTTTTTTCCTTGGTGAAGCTAGGGAATTTAGAGCATCTAGGAAAGTAGAATTAAAGTGGTCTATGGCTCTATGGAGTGGACGGGTTTTTAGAATGTTCCAATTCATTTGTTTGAGATAGTTAGAGAAGGTTTTGGGGTCAAAGTTACTAAGGTTGCAGGTCTGAATATATTGATGGTGTGGATGGGAGGTAGTTGCATGGTAAATGAAAGCTGGGAGGTGGCCACTAATAGAGTCAGGAATGGTGCCAGAGTTGGTAATTTTATTTGGATGGGTGACTAAGATACAGTCAAGAGTGGATCCTGGGGGATTTGTTTTATTGGGTTTGGTGATGGAGTGGGTTATTTGAGTAAATTTAAAGAGGTTAATGGACAGGGAAGGTATGGGACTGTTGATTTTATTCCAGTCGATGTTTACATAATCTAGTGTGTAAGTTTCAAGGTTAATTTCAGCTGAGGCCTATTGGAGTATGTCTTCAGGGGTTGATATATTATTTCCAGTTGGGATATAAAGGGCCATGATACAGAGGCTTTTGTAATTATTCATTTTTAATAGACCGACTGTTAGTTCTACATTGGTAAATTTAGGAATGGGGTTTGGTAGGGTAATTAAGGTAAGTAGATTGGAATAGATTAATGCAACACCTCCACCTCTTTTCTTTGAGCAGTCACATCTAAGAGTGTGAAATCCAGAGGGTAGGATTTCAGTGTCAGTGTTGTGGGGTTTGAGCCAAGTTTCAGAGATGGCTACAATGTCAGGTTGGTTATGACTTAGCCATGCTTGAAACTGATGTGCTTTGTTGTTGAGACTCTGGACATTGAGTGTGAAAAAATTAAGAGTATTGTAGGGGGTGAAAGGTTAGAGGAAGGGGGAGGGTAATTATTATTTATGGGTGGGTTAGGTCCAGGGTTGGGGTGAATGTCTCCAGCTAAGATGAGGTTATTGAAGGACGTTATTTTAGTGTGTTTTGGTTTGATTCAGGGTATTCTGGATGGTCTAGTATTTGCTTAAGAGTAAGTCTCTTAGCAGTAGTGGAAATAATTTTAGGATTAAAAAGGTGCAGAGAGTTGAGCTGAAACAGAGAGGAGGAAATGGAAAAGAAATAATTATTTGTGTGAGGGAGGAGATGGTTTTGTGTGGGAGTACGGTAAGGAGTAGAGAGTGGAAGCTGATTGGAGGTATAGGAGCTGCATGGTATAAAGTTGTTTGGAGTAGTAGGAGGGAGATGGGGGGGTTGGAGTGTTAAGAACAGTAATGAAAGCATGGTTAGAAAAAGGTAGTTTAATATGGGAGGATTTGTAGCTGGAGAGAAGAGTTGTATGGTGAGAGGGGATAGTGTTGTATTTAATTACTGTGGGGGAAAGGAGGAGGGGTAAAGAGAGGAAGGCTTTGATTGGATGGTTGACTGGTGAAAGGAGGAGGGGTAAAGAGGGGAAGGCTTTCACTAGATGGTTGACTGAGGGTGAAAGGAGGAGGGGTAAAGAGGGGAAGGCTTTGAATGGGTGGTTGTCTTGAGTGGATGAGGAGTAGTTAAAACAAAAGTAGGAGTAGTGGGGATTAGTGGGAATTGGGGGTAGGGTAGGGGAGTGGTGTGAGCCGGCAGGGTGAACAGAGCGGGCAGTGCCAAGGAGAAGGAAGAAAGCCAGCAAAAAGTTATCAGTGAAGCTGAGAACTAGCTCAGAGGTAAGGAGGCACTGGCATAAGGCACTGTGTCTGTGAAATTAGAAGGATGCAGAGGGGTGACAGGGGGTAGGAGCTGAAAGCAGGGTAGTAGCAGTTTAGCAGAATATAGTAAGTATTAACAGGGCTAAAACAGGGCAGTGGTAAATTAATAGAACAGTTACAGTACTTTTGGCATGTATTAAAAAATAGGTAGTGTTGAACAATGCCACCTGGTGGCCTAATTGAGTAAGTACAATGGTAAGCTATGAGCACTCAGAGGAGGGAGAAAGAGACTAGGAGAGTAAAGGGAGATAAAATCCATGGGAGACTGCTAGTGAATGCAAGCAGTCTACCATGGATTGTATCTCCCATTACTCTCCTTTTATTATAGAATGTATTTATTGCAGATGTCCACCAGACAGGTTTACTTTTCCTTGGGGAGGATGGTTTTGTCCTGTCTGTTATTCCTGATTCCTTGCAGCTATATAAATGCTCACATAGTACTTTGGTGTAGGTTTGGACATATGTGCCAGTTCCTATGGAGGCGGTGGAGGCTGTATAACTGTTTATACATACCCTCAGGAAATTGTAATAAGCTTTGGAGAAGTTTTTTTGTATGACCCCAGGTAGGGGGGTTGGGGAAGATGGTGACTTAAAAAGCGACCTCTTTGTGGTCAGATCTTACCAGGGAGGATGACAGTGTAGGAATGCAGCAGTGGTTACTCATGTTGGTTAATACCAAGTCTAAGATATTATCACATCTTGTGGGGGTGTCAACCAGCTGATCCAAGGCATTTGCATTGACAAAATTAAGGAATCTCTGGGCATTTGTGTTCTGACATGAGTAGTTCTTCCAATCTATGGCTGGATAGTTAAAGTTGCCCAGGATCAGGATAAAGGATTGAATCTTGATATATACAAAGAGATCCAGATAGGTGGAGTGGGGATCTTGAGTCAAAGTTAGGGGCCTGTAGCTGGCTATGATTTGAATAGGGGTCTTATCAATGGTTAACTGCACCTGGAGTGTCTCCTGTGTTAATACCATTTGACCAGCCTGGAGGTGTGTATGTCTTTAATAAATATTGAAACTCCACCTCATTTTGCTTTGCTGCCTATAGTTTGGGATCTGAATGTATGATAGGATGAGTAACCTGGTATGGCTGGGGTGCTCTCCACAGCTTTGAACCAAATTTCTGTGACTGCACAAATGTCAGCATCTTCCAGGGTTAAGAATGCTTGCAATGACTGCGGTTTTATGTTTAGACTCCCAGCATTTATCAGCATGACCTTTACTTTGTGTTTTGATGAAATTTTCATGTTGGTAGTTTTGACCTCATGGCATTGCCTAAAAAAGGGAGTATGGTGGAGGCAAGAGCCTTTGCTAGAAGCCTGAAGCCCATTGTATAGTTCTGAGACTTAGGGTTGGCTCTGTCTAATGAATAGAGTGGACAGCTAATACTTGCTTAGCCAAATGCCTGTTTCCATCAAGATATGTACTGAGTTTCAATTTGTTTTAGTCTGCTTAAGTTCAACAGTATTTGCAGTGTTCATAATTATAGTAGTAGTAGTAGTAGTACAATAATATTACATATGAATTACTGCTTGATCTATCCCTTGTGTAAATGATGCTGTGATTGCCCTGAACACTGCTGAGGTGTCTGAGTTGGGCTACTTAAGTCTGATGTACAGTAATGAGGAGGCCAGGCATGTTTTTGGAAATATCCTTTTTTCTTTCTTTTGCTTGATTAAAACTCCTCATTTGTGCCTTAGCTTCTTATCTTTTCTTTTGTAGTTGTGAGGTTCTATAACCGTGGTTGATCACCTACCTTTGCAGATGATGGTGACATTGCCCTACATCCTTTGGGTTTGTTTGACATGGGGCTGCTTTGACTTTATATACAGATTATAAATATAATACATATGCAGGAAAATAATTTTATTCCGTTTAAAAGCTTCATAGTTGGTTTAGTCTATAAATGTTGCATATATCACCCATATAGGCTACTTATGACATTCCTGTAGAGTTGATCAAGAGTGAGTTTAGTGAAGCACAGTACATAAACATAAGGTAAGCATTTATCTGCTCATTAAAGGTTCATCACTCACTTTTGTTACATGCTGCTGACAGCATTGTAGGCTGGGGCTGCGCAGGTCTGATACTCACTGTAGTCACCAAGTACATGGGTAAGTTTGTTTGTCTTTTTGGCTTTTCCCAGTTAGGGGTCACCACAGTGGAACTCTGGTCCACTAATGACTGGCAGTTGATTTTTTAATAGTGCCAAGTTGCCAGCCGGACGCCCAACCTTCAGCTAAGGCACGCCCATTCACACATGTCTTTTGAAGGCCACTTGACCATGGGGAGGACATGCAGACTCCACACAGAAGGCACTCCAGCTGAGAATCGAACAGGAGAACCTCTTGCTGTGAGGCAGCAATGCTACCACTGTACCACTGCAGCTTACACCAAGTACATGGGTAAGTAAAGGCTGATAAGTTTGCATGCATTACTGTTACTGTTTCTATGTGCTTAGTTCCTGTTCTTTTTTACGTTAGTGGTGAGTGTGTGGGCTTATCACTACCTCTTAGTGCCATGGCATATTGTGCATGACTCCATGTGCTATGATCTTTCCCAGGTATAGGTTCCTCATCTGACCTCTCATCTGTGTCTGCAGCCCTGTCGGTGGTGCTGTGGTCTCTCTCCTGAGTCTACCTACTGCAACTTTTTACTGAGAATAATGTGATATAAGATGGTACAAACAGTCAGTATTTTGGTAGAGGTGGCAAACTATTATAGCAGGGCTCCATCAGATGTATCTAGCAATTGGAAACGTGACTTGAACAGACCATATACATGCTCTATGATATTTCTAGTCAGTGCATGTGCATTGTTTTACCCTTGTTCATTGAGGTTGTGTGGATTTCTCATGGGAGTCAAAAGCCAAGGTTTCAGTGCATCCCCTGCATCCCGCACTAGATGACATTAAGGAAAGCCACCCTTGAAAACCTTAGGTACAGGTCACAGGTTTGCCATATGTGGTTGTTGTGGAAACTGCCAGAAAAACCTGCATACACATTATAGATGATGCCATTTGCATTACAGACCACCTGATAGTTGATGGAGTGATAGTCTGTTTATGTATCTCCTTTCCAGTTTACCAGGTGAAGCTTTTATTTCAATGTGGGTACAGGCTATGGCTTCCAGTACCTCAGGGAAATAGCATAGAAATGTTGCATGATGGTAGCTCACTCTTCTAGGGTACAAGGAAATCAGATGTGCTTTGACATGTCTAGCAGTACTGCATTGCATTGAGTAACTTGTGGAGTATTCTTAAGGCAGAGGCCTGTGACACCCCCACTGTCACCCTGTGGGTTGCTGAAAAGTCTAAGAACCTAGTATATATATATATATATATATATATATATATATATATATATATATATATATATATATAAATATAATAATTTGGTTTCCACCGGGATGGATTTTCCACAGTTCTCATGGGGCATTGGATGAGGTTGGCAGATGATGACTATTTGTTCTTTAGTATCCCTGTCCACCCTGTAGCTCTTTATTATTGCTATTTCATGCAGTCCATGGTGGATCAAACATGGTCTGAACACCCTACACATTCTAGGCCAATGTCTGACAGCAGCAACAGCAGCATCTTGTGTTAGAAACTGTTGCACATACAAATTTACAATGGCTGCAGCAACCCCTAACATTTTCAAAGTTTCACTGTGACTGTATTCCAGCATGTCTTAGAATTCAAAGGTAAAGTGAATACATGTTCTCTTTCATTTTATTCTTTTCTGAATCTCTCTGCCATGCTCATTTGTTTAGCTAGCATGTACTTCAGATATTTATTAGAGCATTAGAATATTTGATAGCTAATCCTTGTTTAACAGTAGCCTGTGATGTGTACCGCCATTTGCTGAATCACAAACAGCTCATCCATTGCCAGTCATTGTGCAAGTGGGCTTATTGTGGGCATACATGAATCATTGCCTATATATGAATAATTTTAAATAATTCAAATATTATATATGAGCTGACGTACTGATTGAATCTATCAGAAAAAAATACTCAAAACTAAAATATCTGAAAATGGTCAAGCTGAAATGGATGATGTGGCAATAGTAAAACTTTAGATCTAAGTAATTAAGGAAATTATACTCTGGATAATACGTTTGTACAAAAGTTGTTAAACACAGTATGACTCATAGTTTTTAGGTTGCTGTGTAGTTTAGTGTCACCAGTGAAATCATCTTAAAAAAATATAAAAATGGAGAAATTTTACAGAAGGACTTTAATCGAAATTGCACAGTAATTACAAAGCATCTAAACTCAAGTAGCATGGGAAAATATTTTAAATTCCACAGCACTGCATTATAGGTTTTCATATATCTATGAGTTCAGTGCAAGACTTGAAAACACAAAATGAAACAGATATGTATCGATAGAAGACATGTAAGTTACCCAAAATGCTACCATCCAAGAAGACCTAATACTTGAATGAGCATAGAAATCAACATTATTAAGAGCAGCAGCAAGATACTTTAGAGATGTAGCAGAATGTTGAATATTATATTAATAAACATACTAATTCTCCTATGGGCATGTGAAATTAGTGTGCTTTAGAGAAGGCTGATTATCACACAAAGCTAACCTACTAGATTACAAAAAATAATCCATAGGAAATGCCATAAAAAGGGTCATATTGAGAAAATAAATAACAGGAAGTGTAAAAAGAAGAATCTAAGGCCAGGAATGGTAAGGCTTTAGCAAAAAGAGTATGTTACCCTAATTATGGAAACCAGAAATTCAGAGACACATTAGCTACAATGTGGAGAAACCTCATTATCAGCTACTTTGTATATTTCTGAATCACTCTATGATTACTGACAGCACTAAAAAGCCCTTTTCTGCTGCACTTGCAGTAATCCCCACTGGCAGCCAGTGCATCATGTCAGCAGAGGTACCCCCCATTCATTCTCTACTCATTCCCTTATTCACATGCATATACATATCTATATATATATATATATATATATATATATATATATATATATATATATATATATATATATATATATATATACAAACACAGACACACACACACACACACACACACACACACACACACACACACACACACATGGACACACACATACAAGGACCCAGCACCATTCTTCTTACTTGTCCCTGAATTTATAGAGCACCCATGATTTTTCACTACCCTTCATTAATTACAGATTTCAGTCACTCAATCATACCAGATGCCAGAGTTTCATTTTTCTTATTGTATAAGAAATGGAGTACATTAATAAATTGAAAGACTCCCTGGTGTTGTCTAGTATTCCCAAAGCCTTATGAAAAAGTTTTGATCATGGCCTTCATACGTCACAGTCAGTGAATATTGCCAAATATTTGAGTTTCATAAATTGGGTCCAGACTTTGTGCTGCTCCGTCTGAGTTTGTTTAACTTTTTAAGTAGGTCAGTATGATATTAAAAGCCTCTCCAGTATCTTTCATGTTGCAATACTTGTTGTTCTTATGTTTTAGTGTATTTCTGTAATTATTAAAATTTTTCTCTGAGTCTAGCGTTCCCCCATACTATATCTACTCTAGTGGGAGTTGAGATGTATGGATGCTGAATGACCCACCGCCCTTATACACATACACACACACATAAACACACTCAATCTCTCACACTTACCCATTCACCCACACACATACTTCCTCTACCTATCCTCTAAAACAAACCGCTGCTGCGACCACCCAGGCAGACACACACACACACACTCAGTGGAGACCAGTCATAATTCTACATATACTCACATGTGCAGCCAAACACATACACACACACACACACACACACACACACACACACACACACACACACACACACACACACACACACACACACACACACACGCACACACACAAAACGCTACCCGTCTGTTAAACTCTGTTGCACTTACCTCTAACACAGTCTCACCCACTGAAAGTGATGGGTAAATATGTGCTTTTGGCCAAGTTAATTACTGAGGCTGTTGGCAAGTATTTATTCACCTGAGTGATGCTGTAAATTGCTTGGCTACATAAAGCATGTACCACAGGCATTTCTGGTGGAAGAATGCATAGCTAATTACCATATGCTTTTCCCCCTGGATGTGTCATTAGCATTTGTGGTAGGCTAGAGAGATAATCCAAAGCAGTACTGCACCTGTTTGAGGTACTATAAATATCTAAGAATCATAAAAGTCTACCACCAGTGTTAAAAAGGACTTACCACTAGTGGTAATCTTTCTAAATCCCAGCCTAAGTGGCAGATAAAGGATGCAAGAAGGAATTGCAGTGTGCCTATAAAACAATAGGTGCATGAAGTAAAGAGGGGAGCAAGAACAGTAAATGAAAAGGATGACCTGATGTGTCAGGACTTGTATATTATGAATTTAGCAAAGAAATACTTTATAGCACCATTGCAGTGACAGGGGTAAGCAATAACATTAAGACAGACTTTGATACAAAAACCACACTGTTTATGATTTACATGAAAAAACAGGTAAGTTTGTTTTCAGACATGCCACTGAAAGAATTGCATAAATTACTAGAAACATACTCTAGTGACAATAGATATGATTCATAAATGTCTATGTGGACTAAATGTATTTTTTTTAGTCCAGTGTGCTACTATAGACATGGCCTGGCACAAGGAAGTGCAGTCTACTTGTACAAAACTATTACAGTCAAAGTCAAGTGCATCACGAGAATGGCTTAGATATGGGAAAAGGGTTTTGTGAGGACTCAGAAGTCACAGTTGCATAGTTATCACTTACCTGCCAAATTATCACATTACTCAACTCAACGTGAAAATGTAGGAAATGTATTTATATATGCTGTAATAGCTGTACTAATGTGGTGGAGGTTAAGTGTATGATTGCAGTAAAACCAGTGAATCTCTCCACAAGAGCTTCACATAAAGAATTTTTGCTAAGGTACGCTTTGGATAGTTACTATAGTAAAATGGATGAGTCTGTCGACTGGTACTCCTAGAGCATTCTGATTGTGAGTGACATGTTAATGGCAGTATTGCCTGATGAGCACACACTGCAAGTAACTAAAATCATTCCAGCTGATACATAAAGCATACTATGAAGGCGGCATTATATGAGCTGATGGACAGGAATGAGAGATTACTGCTGTTTAACAAGGGCATCCTGATGTAGTTTCTGCCAGTCCATTATTTACAGAATGATTCAGAGACAGAGGGTCATAACACATTTCTAGATGACATATCTGTATTAAACACATGGAATCATATGCACATACAGCTGTAATACTGATACAGTCCTGTTCCCATGCATGCATATTATTTCTATAACCTCAACAAATGTGTGTTTTGGGAATCATCGTTTAATTGATTCTTTTGCAGTTACCCTGTCATTATCTCAGTATTTACTCCTATAAATGCTTTGACATTCTGCTTGCTTGAATTCTCTAGAATGTTTGTTCAGGTAAAGGCCAGCACCGTAAGTGTAGTAGCCTTGGTGCTTATGGCAGCTATGCCATATATTAAGGGGGTCTGGTGTATGATTGTTTCCTCTATAAATCATGTTCAAGGAGGCAGTTATGAATGTAACCCTTCATTGCATATTTACTGTCTGGGATTCATATGTTGTTGTAAGCCTATTTGCGCAAGCAGCAATGAGTGAATTACTTGCTGTATATGGAAATAGCTCTACATGTCATGGACAGCTGCAGAATAAGAGTTAGTGGTTGAATATGCCAATGAGTATATATAGAGTTGAAGTGCATGCTAATTAAGCAAATAATTATGACAAAGCAATTCAGAAACATATAAAACAAGTGCCTACACATCATGCTTGCTTTAGCTCTGAACTCCAACACATGCTGGAATACAGCCATGAAGAGACTTTAAAAATGTTAGGGACTGCTGCAGCCATCTTAAATCTGTATATGCAACAGATTGCCAGTGGCAGCTGGTGACTTTCAAAGCAAGGGGGGGTTGCAGAAAGTGAGTGAATTAGTAAGACTAATTGGAAAGATATGGGGCTGTATTATGACAGGTTAATCACCATTACCCCCAATTAAACAAGATTTGGTGTCAACCACTTTCATCCACAGACTGACTCAGTACTCACTCTTTATAGCCACTTTATGGACTAAATATACCTTACCTGAAGATGTCTGCAATCAATGAGACCAGCCTTGGGTGAAATGCAGCCCTAAAAAAAAGGACTCCATGCCCTCCCATCACACACTGGTCCACACTTCACCTTCCCACCTTGCAACCCCATTATGGCCCCACATTCTTTATTGTATTTTTTCACAATTTGCCTTACAGTTTAGCTTTTCTCAACATCTTCTTCATACACCTCAGTTGGTCAAGACTCCATTGTAATAAATCTGGTGGAAGTAATTAAATTAAACCGAAGGTCTACGTGCCTCCAGGTCCTCAGAAGTAATAGCGCTCTAGATTCTTTGAGGTGCATCTGAGTTTTTTTTTTTTTTTCAATATTTCGAATCAATTACAGCCTAAACATATGAAGTAATGAGTAAGGAAAGAATGCTTTTCTTTTCTCTTAGGGAAAAATACATTCTCTATAAAGTTTAGTGTTCAAAGATAACAAAAACAGAAGTTCCCAATAAACTGAGATGAAAATGTTAGCAAAGATATATAAATCCTGTGTGGATCATAGGAAGTTACTAGGCTATTGGCCCTGATGCCCTTACAAGCCTAGCCAAGAATCTAGCCCATATTCCAACAAGACAGCACCCTATGCCACTGTCCAACAGGGACACAGGTGGAATCCCAGGGGTGTATTTTCTGTTCCCCATCCAGTTATCCAGGTTGTGCTTAAAAAGGTTTAATGAGGTACTCTGCTTTATGTAGAGAGGGAGTCTGTTCCACAAAAGGGGTAGTCTCTGGGACACAAATCTGTCCCGTCAACAAATCTTATTGATGTCGCAGACCAGGTTGAGATTGTGCATGTGGGTTACTCAAGTGGAGCTTGACTTGCGGATATGCAGCAGTCCCATCAGGGCAGGGTCTGACCTCTGTCTTGCTTTGTATGCCAGACAGAGGTCAACTCTGAGGAGTCTGTTGGAGACTGAGTAGAGGAACAGAGCTTTAGCCTACCTGAGTAGGGTAGATGTTTGAGGCCCTAGATTCTCTGGGTGAGGAACCTCTCTGGTCTTTCCAGCTGCTGCATGTGCTTTGTGAGGTACATGAGGAAAGGGGCATTGCACTCAATAATGGGTCTTATAAGGCAAGAATACAGGGATTTTATGCCACCTTGTCCCTGGATGAAATACTCTTACTAACGAGGTGGGCCATGTAGAAAGCTATCCATGAAACAGGGGCAATATGGTGGTCAAAAGACAGATTGCTATCAACTTGGCTGCCCAAGTCCCTCATGAGTGATTGCGTGCTTAGTACCTTATTATCAATGTGATAATTTGTCTCTATATTATATGTCCGAAGATTTCTAACTTCGAACACCATATGATCGACACCATATGGTCGAAGTTAGAAAACTTTGAACATTTAAAAAAAAATAAATACAAAATAAAAAATGAAAGTAATGGGTTAAAGCAGGGGGGCAAGCACACCTGCCCCCCCCCACACCCCCTGCTCTTTAAATATATCAACTCCGAGATCACACTACAGTGCAGTAAAGGGAAATCTTCTCTTTACCGCATTATAGTACGGTCTTAGAGTTGGTATCTTTAAAGAGCAGGGGGTGTGGGGGTGCAAGGAGGCTTGCCCCCCTGCCTACAACTATTAGTTCTGTTTTTTTTTTTTTTTTTTTAAGTATGTTCGAAGTTTTCTAACTTCGACCATATGGTGTCGATCATATGGTATTTGAAGTTAGAACTCTTCGGGCATATAATATAGACCTAATAATTTGTGGAGACATCACTCTCCCCAAAAGGGATGATGATGCAATTTTTGGCATTCAGTTTGAGACCATGGTTCTGCCACCAGTCATTTGTTTGGGTGAGACCCTCTTGGAGGATGTCCACATGACTAGGGAAACTGATGACAGCACCCAGCTTGCAGTCATCTGCAAACTTAGTCAGCCAAAGCCTACTAGATTTGGCCTGCACCACTGAGAAGTATATTACAAACAGCAGAGGCCCCAAGACTGATCCCTGGGGTACACCACTTGTTACGGGTCTGCTACTTGAGGTGGCTTCCCCTATTTTTTTTTTTACTCAAATGATTTTTATTTTGATGAAATAACACAATAATTTCATACATTCATAACATTCAATAACTATTTACAGTATTTACATGCAGCCTGACAAAAAGGATTCAGATAAAAACATTTTTAGTTAAATAATAAGTTAATATATAAACTATGATAGTTAGGAAGTGTTTGGTTCCATCTGTAGGGTATCAATCAAATTCAAAACTTTCCTCCATGGACTATTAACCAATGGCTTAGGAAAAGCTCTTAACTCTTTAGTTCTTTTCTCCATTAGTATGCATTTTTTTCAGTGATGATAGGAATTCTTCCATTGTGGGTGCTACATTAGAGTTCCATCTTTTAGTTATACATTTTCTGGTTATTGCTAACATTGTCCACAGCAAATCCAGGTCACTTTTCTTCATATTATTACTATTAACAGCAGTCAATAAAATTAAAGACTTTGTCAAAACAAATATATCAGTATAGATAGCTTGAAGAAATGTGTTAATCTCTTTCCAATATGGTTTAATATTAGTACAGTCATAAAAAATATGCGACCAGTCAGCATTAGTGGACAGATGACATCTCCAACATAACTTATTGTTTGAAGGGTTCATTTCTGAGAGTTTCTCAGGTATCAAAAAGGATCTGTGTAGAAATTTCCAATGAAAAATCCTCCAGAATTGTGAGTAAGAAGTTAGTTTAACTGCAAATAAAATGTTTGTTTTATCTTCCATTGATAATAATACTTGAAACCCTTTAGTTGGGTATTGCCAGTAAGAATCTTTAAGAGCTGTCTTATAGACAATTAAAGTATTATATAGATATGATAATTCATTCTTAGCACTGATATTATTATATAGAATTCCAAAAATCCAGTTTATAGTTTTTGGTACGGTTTTGAAGGATGAGTTATGTATTATTCTACACAGATCCTTAGTGTATGCTGTGACACTCTGAAGAACCAACCAGTCATTAGGGGATAGGCCATAGGTTGACAATATACTTTGTGTGTTTAAAGCTTGTTGGTTTTCAATACATTGCAACCAACAAAATAGGGTATTATTTTCCCATAAACCAAGAATCTCTCTATGTGTTTTATCAGGGAAATCCCTTGTGATAATAAATGGCATTACAAATCTATGCCACAGTTTTATATCTAGATTTGTGTTAATGAATTTTCTAAACACATCAAAAATATTGTTTATTAGTGTTAGTTTAGTTAATTTTTTTGTACTATACCGTAAATTTAAACTTAATAGTAAGATATCTTGTTATCTTTGTCAGTTACCAAAGCATTCTTTGATAAACAATTTTCATTCATTAGTACAACAAAAGTATAATGGACTGTAACTGTTTCCAATTGGAAGAGTGTCTAGGATTTATCCCATTCATCACTATTTTAATTATAGATGCCTTTATACACGTTTCAGTCTCTGGGAATTTTAACCCCCCCCCCCCCCGTTCCCATTTTCTGATATGATGAGAATATGCCACTCTATTTCTTTTGGGGTACCATAGGAATTTCATCAGAGTTGAAGTGATTTCTTTAAGGATTTTCTTTCCTGGTGGAAGTATATTTTGACTAGGTGGGTTCTATCAGTGAGCCAGTTTGCTTCTCATCTGGTAACATATGAATTGATGCCTAGTTGAGAGAGTTTATCTATTATACCTGAGTGGGGAATAGAATCAAAGGCTTTAGCCAGGTCAAGTTAGGTGGTGTGCACCATCTTCCCCTCTTATATGGCCTTGATGACTATCTCAAAGAAGTCAACCAAATTTAACAGGCATGACCTCCCCTTGACAAAACCAAACTGTGTGGGATCAAGTGTCTGGAGGTTGGCAATGTCCTTGTTAATGAGGTCCATTATAATCCGTTCCATGGTCTTACAGATCAGACTAGTTAGGCTGATGGGTCTATAATTTCCTGTTTTGGTGGATACTCCACCTTTGTGCAAAGGGATGACAGTAGCTGTCCTCCACTAAGCTGGGACAAAGCTGGTACTCAAGCTTTGGTTGAATAGGGTGCCTGATGGTACTTTGAGTTCCTGTCAGAGTTCATATAGGATGTAGCCTGGGGTGTTATTGAGTCCCACGGAGGATGTATTTTTTGTCTTGGAGAGGGCAGTGAAGACTTGCTCCCTAGAGATAAGGGGAGAGGGGGCAGGTACTGGGGATGTCCTGTTTTACTGATGGGGGCAGAGGAATGAAGTTTTCACTGAACCTGTTTGCCAGCAGGTTGGCTATATCTACAGCATTTTTGTATGTGGTGTCCTTGACCAGCAGTTCTGAGCAAATCTGGGTGCTTCCCCTGAGATTGCGGACTTATGTGAAGAAGGCCTTATGAATGTCTTTAGCAGATGTGGCCAGTTTGGACTTGAAGTTTGCTTTGGAGGATTTCACTAGTGCTCTTATTTGCTTGCTCAGGCTAAGGAGAGATTGCTTCCAATTAGACAACTGCTCCTTCTTGGTCCTGGACAGCAATTTTTTTCCTTTTATTATAGAGTTTATTTATTGTAGATGTCCATGAGACAGGTTTACTCTTCCTTGAGGAGGAGGATTTCATCCTGTCTGGTATTCTTGATTCCATGCAGCTATATAAATGCTCATATAGTACTTTGGTGTAGGTTTGGAAATATGTGACAGTTCCTATGGAGGGGGAGGGGGTTGTGAAGCTGTTTATACCTTCCCTCAGGAGGTTGTAATCAGCTTTGGAGAAGCTTTTTTGTTTGACCCTAGCTGGGGGGGGGGGGGTCGAGGGAGATGATGACTTCGAAAGTGACTGCTTTGTGATCCAATCTTACCAGGGATGATGACACTGTAGGGATGCTGCAGTGGATACTCATGTTAGTTAATACCAAGTCCAAGATATTTTCACCTCTTATGGGGGTGTCATCCAACTGACCCAAGGCATTTGCATTGGCAAAATCAAGGAATCTCTGGGCATTTGTGTTTTGGCATGAGTATTTCTTCCAATCTATGGCTGGATAGTTAAAGTCACCTAGGATCAAAGTAAAGGGTTGAATCTTGATAGATCCGAAGAGGTCCAGATAGGTGGAGTGGGCATCTTGAATCAGAGTTGGAGACTTATAGCTAGCTATGATTTGAATAGGGGTCTTATCAATGGCTAACTGCACCTGAAGTTTCTCCTGTGCATCATACTGTTTGACCAGCCTAGAGGTGTATTTTATATATGTCTTTTATATATATTTTAACTCCACCTTCTTTTGTTTTGCTGTCCATGGTTTGGGGACTGAATGAATGATAGGATGAGTAACCTGGTATGGCTGGGGTGCTCTCTGCAGCTCTGAACCAGGTTTCTGTGACTCCCCAAATGTCAGCTTCTTCCAGGGTTAAGAATGCTTGCAATGAGTGCAGTTTCATGTTTAGACTCCTAGCGCTTAGCAGTATGACCTTTAATTTAGTTTTTGATGAAATTTTCATGTTGTTAGTTTTGACCTCATGGCATGCCTAAAAAGGCACTATGGGGGAGGCAAGAGCTTTTGCCAGGAGCCTGAAGCCCAAGGGAGACAGATGCAGTCCATCTCTGGCAAACCATTGTGGTTTGTCAATTATGTCATCCCAGGCTGTCAGGTACTGGATCCCCTTGGAATGACACCAGGAACGAAGCCAATTGTTAAAGTCAATCATTTTCTGTTTGTATTGAGGCATCATTCTGGGTGACGGTAGAATGTTGCTTAAGGCTAGGAACATACCTGCCTGGGACACATACTCAGCAAGCTCTATCATGTCTCTATTCATATAGTCCAGGGAGGTATGTTAAAAGTCATTCACTCCAACATGGAGTATGACGGAGTCATAACAGTACCTGTTGAGGGACTTGAGTGCATTGGTGATATGGCGTATTCTGACACCTGACAAATAACTAACCGTGACTTTCTCCTTATCCAGCCTGGTGAGGGGCACATCTGTGTCTCACAATGGAGTCTTCTATGACTAATATGTTGGGTTTATGTATAGGCCTTAGTGGCTGTGAGACACGGGTGTGCAGATTATGTGTGGTATGGTGGGTCATGGAGTTCACATGCGTTTATGCCTTGGAGGTCTGTTTTGTCTGGGCATGCTTTTGGGAGGACCTCCGCATATGAGGACGGGGTGTTGTGTAGGTGTGGGTGTCTTTGAGGTGTGGTGCTTGTGTTGTCAACATTCTCATTGCCAGATATACTGGTTTGTGTGGGAGAGAGCAATGACACTAGGTGGTTGATGTAATTGCATCTCTCATAAATTGTAGTTTCTAGGTGGTAGTAATAAAGGATTGTCCATGTACATGAGGCAGTTGCTACACTGTCTCATGATGCCCATATCAACCTGACTGGCAGGAGGAAAATGTAGGAAATTGTTCATCCATATTTGCCAGACACTAAAAGAGCTAAGCAAGTAAAGGGAGGAAAGTCTAAGAGTAGTACTACTAGATGATAACACAACTGCTACTAAGGGAAAATTTTTAGCTGGAATACCTCAAAAAGGTTAGACCCTGTGCAGCTGAAACTCTGGATGCAGCAGACTTATAGCTAGACTATGCTACAAAATTTTAAGGTTAAGAACACAGTAAAAAAAAACTCACAACGAAGCACAAGATTAATCACTTATAGTCAAAAGAACAGAACGCAAAGTATGAAAAAATACAGTTAAACAGCAACAAAATACAGCAAAATGCAGTTAAACAGTAAAGAATTGTAGTAGACAGAAATGAAATATAGTTAATTAGTAGATTGCTTTAAAAGTACTGCAGTGGAGGTGCTGTGGTAGCGTTGTTGCCTCATAGCAAGACGTTGTCCCGTTCAATTCTCAGCTAGAGCGTCTTCTGTGTGGAGGCATACATGAATGGGGCATGCCTTCGTTGAAGGTTGTGCATCAGGGCTGGTAACCCGGTACGTAAAAATCCACTACCAATCATTAGCGGACCGGAGTTCCGCTGTGGCGACCCCTAACCGGGAAAAGCCAAAAGACACAAACAAAGTAGATTGCTTTAAAACAGTAGCTCACAATCACAACAGTAACAGCACAAATTATGCAGCAATTCAGTAGAATAATGTCATCAGTTTAATGAGGCTACCAACAAGCAGTAATAAATATGGCGAACTAAATGCAGTTGAACTACTAAGCACAAGCAGCAAAATGATGTTTTTTTTTTTAGTAGAAAGTGAGGAGACAGAAGATAATAAGATAAGTCAAGGCTGAGAAGCTAAAGAGGTGGGCCTTTACAAGGTTCTCACTATAAACAGTAGAATGAGCTGATGTAATATGACTGGGGGAAGTGTCCAGTATCAACATTATACTAGAGGCGGGCAACTCAAGGCCACCAAGCTTTAAGACCACAACAGCAGCAGGGTGGCTGGGTGGGGCAAAAAAAAAAAAAAACACTTGCACAGATTAAACTGATATGCAGTAAAACAGAAGTGCCGAAAACAGTTGGAAATACGCACTTATCTGTTTCCAATATCACAGCAGAGCAAATGGTAGAAGGCTTATCTCATTGCAGCTTTGAACAGCTTGAACAAACAAGTAAAAACTGTTCTAAAACACTAGCTATTACAGGCAGAGAAACAGAAACCAGGCAAATTATCCAATCAAAAATAACCCAGTGTTGCAGGAATGCTTCTAGCTAGATCAATCCAGACTGATTCTCCCTCCCACAAAGAAACATCTAGGCTTCTCTAGACAAAATATTTCACTACAAGCTCCAAAGGTCACAAATAGTAACAGATACTCAGCTCTAACAGACAACAAAAAGGAGAATAAAAACAGTTGCACAGATTAAACAGATATGCAGTAAAACAGAAGTACAGAAAACAGTTGAAAATAAGCACTTACCTTTTTCCAGTATCACAACAGAGCAAATGGCAGAAGGCCTATCTCACTACAGCTTTGAACAGTTGGGAAGAGTGCTTCCTAGCCCTCCAAAAAAGATAGCTACCTTCTGTGTACCCCTCTGATGTTAGGAGGATTAGGATGAAAGTAGAAACATTAATGGCTACTAGAGTGCATTGTACATCAGAGGATGGACACCAGAACACCTGGATAATATCTGCATGGAGAAAGGGAGTACATGCATACTCTATACAGAAGGAATCATAGACAAAAACCCAAACACAGAACCAATCACTGTGAGATGGCAATGCTACTCAGTGCACCTCTATGCCAAAGATCAGTTGCTGTTATACACATCCTGCCTAGACCATCAAAGTCACTTTTTGTATACAATGTGGATGTTTGTAATGCCCAACTTTCTACTATTAGATACACTGCAATACCCCCACTAAACAAACACACACACACGCACACACACACACGCACAATCCTTTTTATCATGCACAACCTCCTAAACTCATCAATTATAGTGATTTTGACTGTGCACATCTGATCTCTTACTGTGCTAATAAAGCACAGCAAAGTATACAAGCAAGCAGTCTAGATCTGCAAAGCCAAAATAATGAGTACTTAACCTGATCAAATGACAGCATGGTCAGTCACTTATATTCACCAACCGCTCCCATGCACAGCAAAAGAAGCTAAATTGATTGACTGTGTTATCTCAGATATGAGAGTATAATAAAATGAAAATAAAAAATGGCAACAATAATTTATTTACCCCATCTGTGTGTGTGTGTGTGTGTGTGTGTGTGTGTGTGTGTGTGTGTATACACACACACACACACACACACACACACACACACACACACACACACACACACAAATGAGATTACCATCAATTACAGCCACTTGTCTGACTGTGACTGCAATCACATAAATGAATAAAGAAAATACATAAATTAACCATTATATAGGAATGTATCTTTTCAACTCACTGAGATCAGAATATAGTGTGCAATCTACAGCAATCTTCCATTGCTTCTACATGCCTCTCAATGTCTTATCACAAGAATGAACTAGAAAGCTAAAAAAAAATAATGAAAACAAAAAATCAGGGATATATTTTGCCTGATATCATTAGAAAGTTGCTAGAATAACAGGCTTTGCATTAGCTTGCTTTGTCTGTCATTAGTTACTGACAAAAATAACACTTATTTGCCAGAAAAAAAAACACAATCCCTGGGATAAATTAACAATCCTGCAGGCCTCATGCAAAGCCTACATGATTCCAGTGCTCATTGAATATGCATGCCGCCCATCTCCCTTAAACATTTCTAAGCTCTGTTACATGGCCAGCAGCAGTGTCGTTGGCCAAGAAACAGTGCTAGGGGGCACAGGCACACACTGTAAACAAAATGGCTTGTGTCTAGGCAAACCTATTATGCGAGCATGTGCGGACAGCTTATATAAAGTAAGGGGAAGTTAATTACAAGAAGTCAGATGCAGGCTCAGTAAATGGGGAGAATGTACACATAATACAATGTTAATAGTGCAGACATAAGTATGAGGGAAGGTAAGTGGAAAAAATGTACTCAGTTAATGTAGTCAAATGTGATCATGTCACAAAAAAACATTTTAAACAGAAATACTTCCATGCTGATGTAATATTAATTAATCCTGTTCCCAATTATTTACCCAGACACGCTAACAATGGACATGAGAGGGGCACAGTGCAACACTATAAGAAAGGGGAGTAAATGTAATATTAATATTGATAACATGCCAAGTTAATATACCAATTAGCAAGAGCTGTGGATAAATTAGGGGCTATTCGCATAGACTGCAGGTATTGAATATGACATACATAAACAGAGAATATATGTGTGATAACTGACATTAGTGCTGTATTCTTCACTTCATCATGTATAAACAAGAAGCAGTGAGCCATACAGCTGTTGTGTCATGCATATTGAAAAGTACATGTTTTACTATTTGTTGTCATTTGAGAACCATAGGCAGGGGGTATATTACCTTCACACATGTATTAGACAAGCATGTCTTTTATAGTCACGTACATTCTAAACAGCAATGTAATAACACACAAAATACACAAGTGACAATGACAATACAAATCCAATAGCATTGCAGTAATTCAAGGTCTGATTTCTTAAATGGAGTGCATCTACTAAATGTTTATACTGTGCAAGAAATTACAGAAAACATTGCCATACTAGAATATAAACAAGAGATGCACACAAGAACATGTGCTAATGCAGGCCCAATCACACTTTATGATGATCTTACATAATACCATACAGTAAGAAATGTTATAAGTCATCGTGTCCTATAAAGCTGTATGGTGTGAAGAAAGCAATTAGAGTAATACATTGGAAGACATGAAATTTAATGCATTCTTATATAGAAATTAAGTAATGCCTGTGAACAGTCAATGACATACACAGCATTTGCATCTTGCCAGAATCAAAAATAAGCTAGGACAGATATCAGAAAGATGTGTATCACCTGTGATGCCACAGAAATAGGCATACTGTTTGTGTCATGACAAACACACCTGAAGGACTTCAGCACTTCCCTATTTTAATGGGTATGGATCCTCTACCATGGAGGGTGACACCTTAAAACTGTTGCCCTCTGACCATGCAATAAATACTTCCTTTGCCTAAGTCACTCCTGTCTGACACAGTTATCTGACAGAGAGACAGATATGACCTGATTTATACCTCTGTCTAAAATACTAAACACACTACAGAGTTAAGTATTAACTGTGCCTGCTACACAACATAGCAAAAATTCTTGTTCCAAATAAATGGAATTAATGTGTGAAGTAATAAAGGACATTCCAGGATAATTTTGTGCAGTATGATTTTGTCAGAATGATAACAAGGAAGTAACTATTAGCACTTATGAAAGGATGAAACTATAACCTCGTCAGTGTGTTGCACAGAAGACGCTTGTTGTTAAAGTGGAATATGGTGATGTCCGTATACTCTCCCAGGTTAAATGTTTTCTCATGACTGGAAGAAGATACAGCATGTCTGTTTAGGAAGCTAAATATAGCTGACATTAAAGCCATACACACAAGTTCAGTTGAACCTTCTGCTTTTCTAATTATCCAGTACTAGCTGTAGGTGCCAGAGGAGAAGTCTGTCTTTGGTAGTGAGAGACTGCACCTGTGAAAGCTGATCTCATCAGTGTGTTCCAAGGAAGACCTTTGTGGTAAAATTGGAAAAATGGGTTGGTAAATACTCTACCAGGTTACATTTTTCCCACAATTGGAAGTTGATACAGTATGTCTGTTCAGAAAGCTTAACACACCTGATGTTAAAGACACACACAAACACACACACACACACACACACACACACACACACACACACACACACACACACACACACACACACAAAAGTTCAAGACTGAATCTCCTGCCTATACAATTATATGATCTAAAAAGCACATTATTAGCTACAAGCACCACAGGAGAAGGCTGAGTCTTAAAGGGACTTTGTTGTTGCAGAGAGGATGTTTGTGTTAAAGTGGAATAAAGTACAGAGGGAGCTGTATCCAAAGTAAAAATTTTCTCATCAGTGGAAGTGGACACAGCACAATATCTGTTGCCGAAGCATCACTTTTCTGTCATTAGAACCACACACAAGTTCACTACTGAGAAAAATGAACCTACTACCTATGTAGTTAGAGAATATAGAAAGTATAAATCACAAGCGCCACACAAGAATTCTGACTTTAACAATGTGAAAATGTACATTTGTTAGCAGTAAATCTTCTCTGTTTGGAACATCAGCTATTGTGCATAACAGGCTTTGGGACAAATGCATGTGTCTGGGCAAGCCAATGTAACAGCATTGTGCATATCCATGTAGTAATATAATTCTCTGGTAACATCTATATACTGTCATTCATGTACCTTGTGCTACTGTAAGGGACATGCACCTGTTTCACAGTACAGGGTATCAATGACAATTACAATTGTAAAATAGTGGATTGTCAACCAAGCATTCGTGACAGTTCAATGCAGGATGATCACATGCAAATAATAGCCATTTATTATGCCACTGCCAGTAGTCTTCACAACATGTATTAACAATACAGACACTTCCTAAATATAACAGTGCACTTCTGAATAACAATGTTGCAGTATGTGCAAAAAGGTTACATGCTATTGTAACAAAATTGCAAGTGTAACCATTACAGTGCAGACATAGACTAACAGACTTACTTGAGTCAACATCACTATGAAATCCAGATACCTTGGTTTCAAAATGTCATAAAGACATACAGAAGTCATACAACCTACTCAAAGAATTATTTATTGTAAATATTTTAACTATTTCCCTGAAGTGCACCACAGTGAAGCTAATTTGTGCACTGATGGCAAAGTATTAGCAGATGCGTAATCATATGTTGAGGTGTTGCACTTGGAATGGGAATTAGCAGTAATCTATAATACTATATGTCAGCCTTCACACAAATAAGCAGTGTACACATACAACCATGTCAGCATGATGGAATACAGGAGAGATATGTGCTATGGTCATGCTCATTGTGTCATGATGTACACATTTGTTGTGATAGCTGCAGTTCTTCTAGCCTTATATGTGTGACATGGGTGAGTTATGAAACACATGAGAGATCCAAGCATATTATTGCTGATGGAAAAATGGCTTATCAAAACTGTTTTAATAAAAAGGGTGTATTTGATTACACAGACGGGGTGAGAAGAGGAGAACAATTAGTGACAAGAATATACATACAGACTTACTAAGGCATTCGTTTATAATTTATTTCTGCACATGTTTCTGTTGTGTTACTCTTCAGTTTATCATCATAATTATTAAGGCAAGATATGTACAAGACATTGGTCCCAATAGGGAGCAAGCATATAAACAGAGCAGCAGGATAATGCTGTGTTAGGAACTTTTGTAGCCAACACTTAACACCTATGAGAGTCAAACAAAATACTCAAAGACACTTTAGCATACATCTTGATTTGAATCTTGACAATATTCCAAGAAAAATCTAGAGATATGAGTATTATGTAACAACACCACACAGGACTCCTACTTTACAAAATTCAAATACAACAACAGATTGAAGCAAAGGGGAATGTATGTATTACTCTTCCTTGGACCCATAACAATTGTAAAATCCCATAACTTGCATATTGACAAGAGACCAGTTACCCTAATGGTTAAAGTCATTATCTCACATTCACAAGGTACAAGGTTTTATCCTGACCTCTGGCCAGTGCCTGTTTGGAGTTTGCATGTTTGCATTATGCCTCTGTGAGTTTTCTCCCACCTCCAAAAAAACATGAAGAGTGGTTCTATCTCAAACTCATCCAAGAAAGGAGTTATGGGCAGCAGCATATATTCTAGATGGTGCCCTATATGGGGAGGAGTTGTATAGACCAGCCACTTTGCACATCTGCTGTGGTGTACAGTATCTTCTGTGAACTGTGGCAGAGCGCTGACTGCTAATGGTGGGAGGCATGCATGTGTACCTATTGACCAGTGTGTGCCTGCCCCCCTGGTGTCCAGTTGCCCAGCTTGGGTTACCTGAGATAGCACTGTTATCTGGATATAAATCCAATCAACTTGCCATGCCAAACATAAACTGAGAATTGTTACTCTCTGATGTACGTTTACTGACAGTATAGAGCTTAGAAGTGGATGACATGATGGCATCCTACATATCCAGAATCAAAAATGATGGAGGGGTAGTGCAGGTACTTGACTTGGGATACAGTGACTATTACTGAGGAGGTGGAGGAGGAGGACAGGCTAGAAATGGTGTGGGAATAGTGCTGAGGGATAGAATTAGTGATAGACTCAAGACAATCCATCCTAAAGATTGAACAATATTAATAATCTCAGCCTATGCCCCAGTAGGTTTGTGATAATGAGGGAAGACATAGGCAAAGCAGTTGCAGGACCTACTAGATAAAGCAGGACAGCATGAACTAATGTCAGTAATGGGTGACAGAAAAGGATATGAAGACTGCCAAAACATGGCTCTGAAAGAGAGACAGTCACAAGATCATATACAAGAGTAGCCAACATGCAACTCAGGTGGACTTTGTCCAAGTAAGGAAAGGGCACAGGAATAGAAACAATGATTGTAAAGTTATCCTCCCACAGTGAAACAGTTGGCCCACAGCATAAACAACTGGTTGCCACAATAAGCTGCCAGTAGTGGTCAGAGAAGTCTCATAGGTCAACAGAGACACGGCTGAACACTTGGAAGTTGACTGGAGGGAAAGAAACAGTTTGAAGAAATTACTCAGGACTCTAGCAACTCAGAAAGAAGAGGAAATAGGTGGAAAAGAAGAAGAAGAAGAATGGCAACCCCTAAAAACAGCATACAGAACAGATATGCAGACAATCCATGAATGGAAATACGTGGTGGAATGTAGAAGTCCAGGAAGTCAACAAAAGAAAGAAGGAATCCAGGAAAAGGTAGGAGATAGAAATTATAGACCAGGCTAGGAAGAAATACTGGCAGATTGTAAAAAAGGAGTTGCAATTGCAAAGAACAATGAATCACAAGCACTCTACCAACTTCTGGAAAGTGAGTCAGTAGAGCACAAAAAAACTATATCAGGTTGCAAGGCAAGGACAGAAAGATAAAGATGATAGACACCCTTTATAAGGTATGCCAGCAACAACTTGTTCATCAGTCCACAGGACATCAAGGGCAGATGAAAGGAATACTTTCAGGAGCATCTGAATGATGAAAACCCCACAGGAGCTGTACTGCTCCAGACACAGCCTGCGATAAGAGAAGAGGAGGACCCCACCATGGAAGAAGTAAGAATAGCACCGAGAAAACTGAAGTCAGGAAAAGCAATGGGCTCAGATGAGGTCAAAGCAGATATGATAAGGATGTTGGTTGAGATGGAGAAAAATGACTCATGAGGGTACTCATAGAAGTATGGAAGGAAAGGCATATCCCAGATGACTGCAGAATAAGCATGCTAGTGCCGGTGTTCAAGAACAAAGGGGATATTCACAACTGCAGGCAGTACAGAAGTATCAAACTACTGTCACATGAGTGATTGATAAGTGAATTCACTGAAGAAAGTGATATGGGAAATGAGCAGTTCAGATTCAGATCATGATGCAGCACAACTGACCCAGTGATTGCAGTGAGACAGATACTTGAGAAGAAGCTAGAAATAAGGAATGTGTCCAACTGGGTATTCCTATATTTGGAGAAAGCAAATGACAAGGTTCCAAGAAAACAGATTTGAGCAGTCTTGTGGTGGTTCAAAGTACCAGAAACACTGGTAGAATTAGTGCAAGCTATGCATAAAGACCCACTGACTCAAGTATGAACACTGTTTGGTCTCACAGAGGGGATACAAGTGGGAGTGGGTGGGCATCAGGGTTCAGCTCTGAGCCCACTACTGTTCATACTGGTGAAGGACTACATCAGCAAACAGGTTGAATGGGCAGATCAACAAAGCTGCTGAATGCAGATGATGTGGCATTACAGGCAGATTCTGAGCCAGAACTTCAGCAAAGGATAGGGAAATGGAATGCAAAACTGAAGGGCACATGGGATGAAACTGAGTACAAATAAAACAGTTGTAATGGCAGCAAATGGGGGAATCAGAAGAAGCTGATAAATGAGGTAGACTGAAAAATAATGGAGCAGGCTAACACCTTCAATTAGTTGGAAAGGGTGGATGTGGAAAAGGTAAGTCTGAATAAGGAGGTCAAAGATAGAATCAGAGGGGCTGCAGCCAACTGGCCCAATGTGTCAGGCATAGTGAATGACAGACGAATGACAAAGTAGCTGAAAAGTAAGGTGCAAAATAGTAGTGAAACCAGTACTATTGTATGGTACAGAAATATGGGCAGTAAAAACAGAGCAGTTAAGAAAGCTATAGGTAATGGGGTTGGGAGGATGGCCTAATGGTTAAGGTGCTTGCCTTACAAACAGAAGGTGCAGAGTTTGAATCTCACAAGGGATAATTGGCTAGGCTTAAAATGGCTTGCAGCTTAGTACTAATCTATGAATCTATGAAGTAACTGAGATGGGTGGTAAGATACACACTGAGGGACAAATGAAGGAATAAAGACATAAGAGCAGAACCAAAGTAGCTCAAATTGCAGAAAAAGATCAAAGAGAACAGATTACAGTTGTTCAGGGCATCCAGCAAATAGGTGTATGCATTGTGTGCGAGAAAAGCTGCGACTATCAGGCATGAGTGTTGAAGAAGGTAGGAGAATCATATTGAATTGAGACAGATGATGACAGTTAACAAATCACTCTGACACCATGTAGAAAAAGAGAAAAAGGGGTTAATGATAAAAATAATGATGATGCAGACATTACATCCATTAACATAATTATGAAACAGTAGAAAGTCATGATACTGAAGTGGGAACACATGCACACATTGAGACAGTGATGGAGACAGACAAAAAATGTTATACATTTTCCTGGCTCATTTTTTAACATCTACTAGGTGTGTTAATGTTATGTTTCCTGATAACTAAAATGTCATGTTATATACATTGAAGTGTTTCCAACATGGAAAAAGCAGGGTTCAGAAAGTAAAACCATGACTGAGAAATAAACAGAATGATAGTGGGTTTTTAAGAAGTGTAGACAACACTTACACACATAATACTAGTATAATTAAAACATTTAATATGACTCACAAATTTCTGGAATCAAACCCTTGACACTATGTCAAAAGCAGTTTACAGATATGTGAATTATGTCAACACACCTCACAGGAAATATTACTTCACAGCCTTAATTTTACTGGATTGAATCAACAGTCACAAAACAGTGAGGCAAGGGAGAAAATAGGCATCCTGCTTCATCACAATACAAACATTTTAACACTGCATAGGGTGTACATCACAACCAGCAGCATGATACATGATCTAGTGCAGAACAGAGATGTGTTACGTGAAGGTGTTATCTGTCTTGATTTACACATTTTTCATGAGGCCAGGAATATTTGGGCAGTATGTACCACATCAAAATTTGCATCTGGAACAATTTGCGTTGTACGTTGAAATCTTCAGCCTGTTCAAGAGAAGATTAGCCTGATTGTGTTTAGTGCAGATAGGCTGAGCACAGTAGCGCAAAGAGCAATAAAGTACTGTGGCCAAAGGCAAAAACTCACAAGATTTTGCTATAAGCTGTGCACTTCCATATACTGTAAGTTACAGGTACAAAACCAGACAGTGCACAAATGCAGAGGAGAAAGACTGATGACACAGAAGGGGGAAGATACATAGATGAGGGACAGGATGTAGGGACCAAGTAGATTCAGATAGAAGAAGTATAATGGTAATTCCAAAAAATATGTAGGCAATAGCTTCACATAGAGTAGTGTATTAAAACAGTCAATAACAGTTTGCTAATGCCTAAATTAGAACCCTTGAAAGTGTACAAAAATCAATGTATAGATCTGAGCATTATCTGAACAAGCTGCTAAGAAACTCTTGCTTCTCATCCTTTAAATCACACAGTTGAAGTGACAGTGGCAGAAGGGGTGAACCGAGAGAGGGAGAGATTCAGACAGAAATAGCAAGAGTTATGTTTATAGTACATTTAGGTCCATGTTTATGGTGTGTTACTCTTAGCTGTTTTCTCTATTATTCTGTCATGCTCAGTTACATTAAAGTATTTGTTCTAGTAAGCAAAAAGGGGCAGGACAGCAGAAACAAGAGTAAAACATAAGCAGGATAAGGGTGGTTTACTAAATCTCCCTCGTCAGGATGAAGTTTTTGCAAATGATTTCTTGCTGCATTATTCAAATGCTATGTTCATGAAATGTGGTAACTGGAGATAAATACAGATGTTTGCAGTTAAACATGATAGGAATATAAAATGACATGGAATAATAATTTGACCTACAGCTGTAATCAAACTCATGACACTATCCAAAAACTTCAGTCTAAAGACGGGAATTATCTCATCTCACTACACAGGAACATCTAATTCATTACATCCAGCAGCCTAACAATTGTTAAAGCAACTGTTTCAAAGTAATGCCTTCACTCTGCATTCACCATAGTGCAGAAGATTTAAACACATTTGCGCAAAAGTAGCCAGATGATAGTGACTGAAATTAACATCTCCAGCTCTTGCCAGGGAAGTTAAATACCATTCAGTATCACTCAACATTGGTGCACAATGCCAACTTCCATGCAAATGCTGAGGACAAATAAATGAAAGCGATTTGATGGGCTGTTTCTGCCCATGTGTGTTGTGTGTATTTTTTGACCAGATTAAATATATGAAAATGGGTTGATTGGACAGTGGTGAAAATGAGGGTGGCAAACATAGGATAGGACACAGGGGAAAGAATGCAGGCATTTGCAAGAGGGTGGTGGGAGAGCATCAGAATCATAGCTATACATTTCTTCAGGGCATAATTGTAGTATCATGCACACAGTTTCACAAATTTGGTTAGTCACCACACCAGAGACGGATGACAACAAAAAATAATGTTATATAGCCAATTCGACCAAATCACATAGGTGAAATGGCGAGCTATGTAAGGGAAGTAATTTTCTTTGTGGGGCCAGTTTTGCTTTTTGTTTGGAGAGAGAGGAATGTGGGGAAGGTGATTAGGAAAGAGAGGGAAAGGTAGGTATGTAGGATAGGTAGCAGGCTCATACATACAGGACATAGACAAACAGACAGTATTGGGCACAAAGTGTTGGGTGACACTATGGTTAGGGATAGGCTGGGAACCTTGAAGGAGCATCCACATCCAGTTTGAATACAGTGAGACTCCAGTCCCCATCCTCAGAATTGTCATCACTATCTCCTGTGCCATTTGTCTGGGTCAGTGGCAGATATGGCATCAGTTTGGCAATATGATGCAGGACTTTTCAACCCTGCCAATTTGGGCACTGACGTCCCTCTCTATAATGCCTTCCACCAGCCCCATCAGCTCCTGACAGGTGAAAAATTACCACCTTCACTACAACTGTTCCCAGATGGTACCACTGCCCAGTAGCCAGGGCAGAACTACCTGATGAAGGTGGATCAGGTTGGGCTGGAGCCGGGGAGACAAAACTGACAGGTTTTAACCCAGATTTGCTGGTTGCCTGTGCTGCGTATGGTGATGCTACTGCGTCCACCTATGGAGGTATGTCAGGACGAACCTCAGCCTACCTCCCTCTGTTAATGGTCATTTTGTTTTCAGCAGCAATGTATTTTTATATATATACACATATATATTGATTTTTAGTATGACTACAGACCATGAAAGTGGGGCCCCATAATCCGTCTGGCTTTTTTGGGTTAAAGGCAGGAGATGTCAGAAAAGTTACCACAAGGATATCTGGCTTGTGGCAGCCAAACATTCACAGTGACATCATTTTTTGATCCTTTGATATTGGCTCTTCCTTTCATTGTGAAGCAGAATTCATCAAGTGCTGGATTGTTCACCCATTAATAGGAAATGTGAGGTGGGGTTTAGATTGTCATATTTAGTTTTACCCTACTGATGATGTGTTGTTGCAGTAGTAATCCTGCTCAGTAAGAGAGGAACCACAGGTTCAGACATTTGGTGTAATCATATAAAGAGAGAGGGTGGGGAGATAAAAAAAGAGATGATTTAAACATTGTCCTGTCACATTGCTTTAACATTTCAATGTATAAACCAATAGGAGAAATACAAAAGAACACCTTGACCACATCCAGATACAATGGAAATGCATTAATGTGTCATAAAATCAACCACAGTGGTATGATATGACTAATAGAATCATGTGTTTCACTGCGCCATATCAGATATCTGCTTTCAAAAGAAATAATTGCATTTGCCAAAATATAATCATTAATGTCATGCAATATTAAAGTTAGTATCTTCTAAATAATATCCCTGAAGAAAAATCTAAGGTGTGTTATTTGGTATTGAACCTATGCACAATTAAGTCAATGTACTCATTGTCTAACACAATCACCAAGATCTATTGGAGTAGGCATGCATGCTTGATATCAAAGTTAAAGTATTCCTGCTCAAGATTTTATAGAGTGATGCACTGAAAATACTTCTCTACCTTGCATTTAGAGATAATGCATACTTAACTGTACCTCTCTGAGACGAGTTAGCATCTCCTGATGTGCCTCATGACTTTCTGCAATCTCTGCTGCAGCTGTATAGTAAACAGATATGAAATCATAATGAATAACCATGTTGGTTGGTGAATTAATGTCATGTCATAGGCAGGTGATGGGTCAGTATACTTACACAACTAAAGGATGTTTGCAGTTTAAACTCACATAATTGAATGGATTCTGCATCTTAAATTCATCCTTCCATCAGCTCAGGAGGTCCCACTTGCTCCTTTTCATGTCACTGTAGTACTGATAGCATTACTACCCAGTAAGTGGGTTGCCAGTTGCACTGGAGACAGCCTTGGCCAACTGATTCCAAGCCTCAGCCTTATTCGGAGATGTAGTATAATCCCCCTGCAGTAGCCTCTGTCTGTTGTGCTTCATGAGGATTGCCACATAAATCCTGGACTCTTCAACATCCTACCTTTGTGTTCCAAACAGAACAACATCCCAGCCATCAACAGCTATGTCTACAGCAGTCAAGATAGAAGTATGGGTATGAGCTGGTGCCCAATTCAGATATCATATATGAGAGCTTGTGCAAAAAGATGCACATCCTTGCAAGCTGCATTTGTACAATTGAAAGGACAGCAATGGCTTGCCAAACACATTGGCACTGACTACTTCAAAAAGCCAGAAGGTGTAAAATATGGCAATGAGATTTAGCCATGTGTGGTGCTCAGACAGTTATGTCCCAATGATAAGCAATGAAATGATTCATGGTGTTTGTTATAATCATGGTTGTTTAGAGGTAAAATTGTATGACTTGTGACATATTAGCCATTGGGGATTTACACACTGGTAAAATTGAGTAGTAACACCTGGGAATCAAACCCATGATATTAAAATGCTAAACTTCGTGCATTCACTGTCAGTGCCACAGCAAAACTTACTGCTTCATCCGGGAATTGGAGGTATAGTAATGTAACAAGGACTGGAGGTATAGTTCAGAGATGCCTGTATGTCTGTGACTTTACTTAGTCATGAGACTGACATGGCTTAGTGGTAAAGTACTTTGGCTATGGTGTTCAGGGTCCTGGGTTTGAGCCTTGCAGAGGCTGTTTGTTTGGGTTAGGAGGGTGGTCTAATGGTTAAGGTGTTTGCCTTCCAAACTGCATTTAAGGCAATATGTGTGTTTGTAAATACATCTAAAAAACCTGCAGTTCTATAACCTGAATAAGACATGGTATGTTAGGTTACATACATACTTCAGAATACATTTTGTTATAAGCACATACCTATGTGAGAACTCAATAATTATAACAAAATATTGTGAACATCAAATGTATGTATGCGTCTTCTACAATGTATATCATCATTTTCATGTTTACATACTTTAAACACATTATATCGGACATCTTTAGCAAGCAGCAATGCTACATTTGTTGGAATAAATGATACTTGTGCATTTATTGTGACATTTCTAATCAGAATGTTGTGACAAATGGCATTATGACCCCTTTTGTAAAAGTATCCATCAAATGAATTTGACCATTGCATCAGCTTTATTTCTTTTAACTCACTTTGTGTACACCTTGAGCCAAAGAGTTAAGTTACTTTACAGGTAGAATATATTCACCGGTTATTATCCAGAGTGCTGACGGCCATTGCACTGGTGTCAGGCACATTTGTGTTACAGAAGGTATGCAAAATTAAACTTTTCACTTTTTCCTTAAGGAGTGAAACATGTTTGCACACTGCCAAGTGAAGCATGATTGAAAAAAGGAATTAAAAATAGGAAAACATCAATTGAAAATTACATCAATCAAAGGGTATACATAACAATGAGTAGGGCAAGAAGTGCATTACAGTAACACATTCATCCTTTTCATATTTACTTTCAACATCAGAAATAGAATTTATGACACACAATATCAGAACTCTAGTTCATGCCAAATAATGTGAAACTGGACAGACAATAGGTCACATGTTGTTAGTACTATTAATACTAGCTAAGTTCAAAATGTGAGGCAGAGCACCTCGCTGGCCTTGTTCAAGAGAAATCTTGACCAATGGATGGGAGATATATATAATATACCCCAGGATTACCTCAGTGTCACACTGCTCAACAGAGACACACAGCAAATAAATAGGTATAGTCCCCATAAAGGGGTGGCGTACAAAATCCAAATAACTATACTTGGCTTGCCTATGCCTCGGGCTCCTAGTATGAACCTATGAACCTATGAACCTATAACAACACAGTGATCTAAGAAAATGTGTGTAAATAATGTATTCAGACCCCCCCAATATAAAATTATTGGTTATCAGTATTTAAACATAGCATCACTTGTTTATTTCTCTAATCTTACTTCACTTACACCTTGTGCCATACAGAAAGTTACCTGAGGGGTGCATTTTCTTATCTCAATAATTATCCAAGTGCTGACAGACTTGCACCAGTGCCAGGCAAATTTGTGTTTCAGAATCCATCCCAAATTAAAATGTTCACTTTTCTTTAGGAAGTAGACAGTGTTTGCATGCTGCCAACTGGAGTGCAAATGGGAAAGGCATTAAAATAAAAAAGGTACCTTGTATTGCAAATTAACAAATTTAATGAATATATGTAGCAAGGGACAAAGCTGTTATACCGTTAGTGTGTCATCCTGTTTCACATCTGTTTGCAACATCTCAAGTAGCATTTAGGTTGCACATCACCAGGATTTCATGTAATAGCAAGTGTTCCGAGACAGACACACAGACAAAGACAGGAGGTCATTCCTGCCACTGAACATACAATTACTCATTACATCAAACTTTACAATATATTACATAACTGTCACAATGAATAATTGTGAGATACAGATACATTCTCAAGCAAATATGACACATATATCCACATAACTCATGTCACTGTTTTAGTGTTAGCACATTCAACAAAATGTCATTTGTCACAATAGCCATAGCAAATTTTCTTATAAATAATGACAAGAGGTGGGTTTACAACAACAAATTTGTGACATTAATTCACAGGGACATCAGGTCAGACTTTTATCATTTATCACAGACATTAGACTGTTTATTTCATATGCAACATTGAGTGTCAATATTTATTGTCAATTTAGTCATAAAAATATTTGTAAACTAAATTTGAACTTTGCATTATATGGCCTCTTTCTCTAAGGCGACTTGACTTAGATCTTGTGCTTTACACATAGTTGAAATATTGACTTTCTTCACTCAGTACTGTGCAGAGTGTTAATGAAAGTTCACAAGCACGAATCTCAGTTGTGCTATTGATGGTATTCCAAATTAAATGTTTCATTGTTTACCTTAGGAAATGAACTGTTGCTCACTGCTAGGGAACACTACCAGACAAGAGTGCACAAGGCCAAGTGTCACAAATAATGCAGGGAAAAACTACATAAAGTAAATGAAACTTTATGAAACATTTATTTAAAATGTACAGTTCTGATGTTACTTCCACTTTGTTGTCCTTCAGCAAAAGGATATGCTAATTAAACATCAGTGCATTCAAACAAACAGCACCCTGTCTGGATTTGAACCATCAAACCAATAAATTAACAGCACACATTTGAGACTACTATCAGTATTTGCTACTGACATAGAGATATGAGAAGAAGAAGAAAAATAGATTATCTCTAAAGAAGTTGTGAGATTATATCAACTCATATTAAAACTATAAGAGAAACAATCTCTACAAGCTGTATTTTGTAAAATGCCAGCAGATGTGTGGATGGATGTGATCTCAGCAACAGTTAGGCTGATATTTCCTCACATACTATAAAACAAATATTTGCAACACTGCAGTTGTTTTTATCTCTTTATTGATCAGCATTCCCTTATCTATATTTTTAACAATAATGCTATCTCCTTTGCATTGTTATTGATATGTGCTTCATTAAGTAAAGTACATCCTTAGAACTGCAGAGGAATTGATAAGTGTACATAAAAGAGGAGAGATTGTGAAACCCTGGTTGTTCCTGCAGTCAAGCAATCACTCACACTTGCAATCCTTTGCAAGTAAGACTTCTTATTGCCTCTGGTTGCAGAGGTAGGGCATGATCATGCATTTCTGTAGGTCCTTACACCAAATTTACATTCTCTGAACTAAGGGCAGATTTTGGAATTCATGATTGCTATTCATTTTGCAACTCATTTGCATAGTCACCATGCTCAGAGGGCTGTATCTGACAATATCAATGTAATCATATAGGCAAGGAAATTGTATCAAGGTAGAGGACACTGTTTAGATCAATAAGACTCCATTTTGCTATTTTCTTGAAAACTTGTTTCTAGTTTCACAATTTACTTGATGCAAAGGCATGCTGCTGTTTTTCTACAAATACTGTACTTCTATCTTAGTGGTGCATTGCATTTCACAATAATCCCATTGCTTTTTGTTTGCATTATTTGTCCCTTGCTGGTGACTTAGGCATTCATGTAAGTTATTTTTTTCCTTCATAGATGTTTGTAACGAATGTAACATGACACTACGGACAATTTTTCTATGTCCATCACTGGGCTAACCACACTGCCTTAACCAAACATGTCTTTCACCCTTTTAACTCTCAGATGGTTTCATGTCATTGTTTTGAGGAGGCATACTATGTGTGTCGGGACTTTGGATAGGGGATGTGAGAGCCAATGTATGTATATAAATATAAATAAATATATATATATATATATATATATATATATATATATATATATATATATATATATATATATATATATGGGTCTACTTTGAAAGCTCAGATTAACTGTATATGACTATGCTCAAACCATAAAATAAAGATATGTCAAAACAAGAAGCTAACAATATTACATGTTGTGTACCTGTTTAACTGCTGCTGTAAATGTATAAATCAACTTTCAGTTCTCATTTGTTTTGGAGCATAGGTCCAATTATGATACTATGGATTTCTTAAAGCAAAAGCAATGTTTCAGCTATACGGCAGTTCACTGCTATATGACAGTGGGAAATCTAGCTTGGCTAGGTTTTTCTTGCAGTATTACTGATAGGTTTGTCTGTGTGACCTTGTTACCCGTTGTTTTAGTTTTTTTTTGATGGGATATTTTGCAGTCACCCTAATGCTTATGGACATCAGCTAGGTAAAACAATCCTGTGTTTACAAATGTTAGCCAAACAGTCCACTTATTCTGTGCTTATGAGACCATAAGAAGATTGAAACATGCATGTCCACAACTAGTGAGGTTTGGCTTTATTGGTCTGATTTTGTCCATAACAGACTTAAAAAGGAAAAATAGTCATGGGCATTCAGAACTGCCACATGACTGAAACATCTGATGTCCTTAAGGCTTCATTTGCACATATCCCATGTTACCTCTAATGCAAGAGTTCTTTCTTGTAGCTTTTCTGAATGGTTTATCTGTGTAACTTTGCTACTCATTGTTTTAACATAAGAAAAAAAATAATGAGGTATAGAGATCCAAAACAGGGACATATGTTAAACAGTGCTCTTATAAACTTAGAAAGTTGCTTGAATAAAAGGTTTTGTGTTACTATGCATTTTCTGAAGGATATGAAGTTTAAAAATTAAATGTCTGCCATTATTTAGTGAATTCAGTCCTCAGTGATTTGTCAGGCTGAAACAGTTGATCTGCTGTGGCAACCCCTAATGGGAGCAGCCGAAAGAAGAAGAAGTGATTTGCCAGAAATCCCCATGTTTTTGAGGTGCAGCCCAACAACATAAGGAAAAAGTCTGGATGAGAGGCATGCCAACCACAGGGAATCAGATCACCATTCCTCCTCAGGTCATTGTGGTGGCATCATCACAGGCAGCACAGATACCCAGCCCATCTGTATTACATTCTGGCAGTGTTGACTCTCCAACTCCTGCACTACCTGCTCTAACAGCATCATGTAGCTCTGCCTCAAGGAACGGTGTACTGGTACCCATGGGGATTACTGCCAGAAGAGGTGGTGATTACATCTCCCATCAAGAGTAGAGAGGGGCCTTGGTATCTGCATTGGCAGAATAGAAAATTATTCTGCACTGAATAGCCAGATCATAGGATCAAAGGATCATAGGAAGTTACTAAGATAACAGCCCCAGGGCACTTACAAGCCTAGCCAAGATCAACCCGTCTTCCCAAGGGTGTCTGGTTCAAGCAAACACTAAAATCAGCAGAATCAAATGAGGTTATTAGGCATGTCCACCCAGCTTTGACCACTGTATCTGCAAAAGGACACAGTGTTGTTAGTTCAGAAGGTTATAACTAGATTCCCACTGTATTCATGCTGGATGAGTATGCATCTCCAAAGTACCCAACCTGTAGTCAATATTGGCATTTTCCAACCTTTAGTGTTCATCACCATCACTGTATGTCTTGTTTGCCCTGCTTGATGGAATCTGCTACTTAACCTACCCTACCTACCTACTGCTTACTCATGACTACATTCCTCAAAATTCCTTTATCTTAAAAAAATATTAAAAAAGGCACATGTCCAACAAAAAAATTATACCCCATGCATATGTATGTGTATGACACACTTGTTTTGGTCCAACTAGCCACACAACATTATCAATGTGTTGTCACACATCACTGATGTGGTGACTATTCAAATCCATCAAATTATCTGCAGAAATATACTGTTAGCTTGCAAAGAAGTAGATAGCTATGGTGCTCTCCCATCACCATCCTGCACATTCCTTTATTTATTCTTCCCACAGTGTTCTGACCTTTGCTAGCCAACTATTTTCACTACTGTCCTATCAACTCTTTTTTCATACCTTTAATCTGGTCAAAAAATAGATTGACACACCTCATATCTTTCCAGAAATGGTCCATAAATTACATCATCTATTTTTGGTCCTCAGCATTTGTACGACACCTGGCATTGCATGTCAGTGGTAACTAATGGTAAATGACAGTTCATGTCCTTTGGCAAAAAATGAAGATTTGAACTACAGCTGCAGTTAGACTGTTATAAGCGCACAAATGTGCTTAACCCTGTTGTGTGACAGAAAGCAGGACTGATAGAACTATGAGGAGATAAATATTCATATATGTTTAACAGGCTGCAGGGTTTAATGTATACCATATGGCATGCTCATAGGTTCATAGGCTCATAGGTAAGTACTAAGCTAGCTGCTCTTGCAGGCCAGTTTAAGCATGGGTAGTGTCTAGTGTCCCTTTTTGTATGTGAAGAAATTTTATTTATTTTTATTTTTATTTTACATTTGTTTACCGGGAAAGTTCAACTGGACACAGGTCCATTTTCAGTGGAGGCCCAGGGAGAAAAGCTCCACATTGCAATACATTACATGAGAGTAAAAAGAAGTAGAACATACATACATATGACATATATACACATCAGGACAACATGCTGGTGATTAACAAACATACTTATAGCATATATACACACAACAGGACATCATGCTAGCAATTAACATTTCTTACAGTAGACAATCAGAGGTACTTTTTTTTTCTTTTGCAGTTGTAAGTTTTATAAGGTAAATGTATATGGGTTTGGAAGCTTTCAGGGGATAAACTGTTTATACATAGCTGTACCCTGACAAATTCTCTTGGTATGGATTAGCCTCATGAGTGGCATGAGCATAGCCAGTTACTTAGATAGTGGGTTTTCAGGAGTTTTTTGAATTGACTAAAGGAGGTGGTAGAAGTTAGCTTTGGCTTGGTAGTGTGTTCCAGGTTTTGGCAATGGTGTTGGCAAAGAGGGACTTACCAGCTTTGTTTTTATGTTTGATGACAGTTATGAGGTTCTGGTTACTAGATCTTAAAGCTCTAGAGGGAATGTGGGGCTGAATTAGGTGCTGAAGTGCTGGAGTTATCTCAGGAAGGTAGTAGAGTTTGTGCGCTATAGAGAGTTGATTGAGTAGAAGTATATGAGGCAACTCAAGCCAGTTGAGTTGCTTAAGGGATAGGCAGTGGTGGGACCAATATGAGGCTTCAGTAGCAAACTTGACAATCTTTTTGTAGCAAGATTCCATTTTATTTAGATCAGTTTAGCGGAGATTGGTCAAGATGGGAGAGGCATAGAGGAGGGTGGATAGAAGATGATTCCTCGCGATGGTTACTTTGGTGCATTTTGTCATAAACTGTTTGTTCCTGTAGAGGAGACCACGTTTTTTATTAACTTTCTTAATGGTTTGTGCTATGTGGATGTTGAAACTCAGGTTATTGTCTATTTCTATGCCTAGCAGTTTAGTGTGTGTGGTTGGACTGATTTGAATGTTTTCTTTGGAGCTAATGGCAAAATTATTATTTAGGGGAGGAGCTCTGCTAGGACTGAAAAAAATTAGTTTTTTTTTTTGGGGATTAAGAAGCAGTTTGATGTTTGTGAACCAAGTTTCGGCTAGGGTGAAGTTATTTTGGGTAAGGGTTTGCGGTTCACTAAGGGTAGGGGCAGCACATATGAGGGTAGTGTCATCTGCATATTGTACTATTGAGGCAGTGGGAGAGGATGAAGAGATCTGATTTGTAAACAGAGAGAACAGCAATGGGCCAAGGATGGATCCTTGAGGGACTCCTATGGTTACTGGTAACAGGGGGGCCAATTGGTCCTTGCCATAGGACTGCTTGCTGATGGGCAGATAAGTAGCTGTTGAGCCATGCTATAGAGGAGGGGTTTATATTTAGAGTGGATAGGGTATCAAGAAGCAGACTGTGGTTTACCATGTCAAAGGCTTTTGATAGGTCTAAGAATATGGAAGAAACAAATAGACCCTTGTTTCTGTGGTGGTTAACTATGTTGGGGAATGATAGTAGTGCTGTTGTGGTGCAATGGGAAGGTCTAAAGCCATGATGGGATATAGAGAGTAGGTTGTTATTCTGGAGGTACTGTATTAGTTGAGTATGAACAACTCCTTCTAATATTTTGGATAAAGGTGATAGGATTGCTACCGGGTGATAGTTGGTGAGCTCTAAGGAGTTGCCTCCTTTGTGCAGTGGAATTATAAATGATGTTTTCCATGAAGTGGGGACTTTGCATTCTGAGAGAGATCTGTTTATGAGAATAGAGACAGGATAGGCTATGGCTTCAGCTGAGAGCTGAAGGAAGTCTACTGGCAGCTTATCAGCTGCTATAGTGGTTGGTTTAAGTTTACCAAGGAGTTTAGATATTGATTTGGTGGATACAGAGTGGAGGTGAAAATTGGAGCTATTGTTTTGTATACTGGGGTGGATTGGGGTAATTATTGGTGTTGGGCTGCTAGTACTATTTTGGGCATTGGCAAGGGTCTGGACTGTTCTGGTAAAGAATTTGTTAAACTGAGTAGGAATGTTTTCATGGTTATTTGGAAGCACAGAGGTTGAAGTCGTGGACTTTGCAGGATGCAGTATACCATTTACTGAGGCCTAGAATTTTTGTGGGTTGCGAGCATATTTTTCTTGCATGCTTGCATAGTAGCTGGGTTTGTCTAGTTTGATTTGTTTTTTGGATTTGTTTCGGAGCTATATATAGTTTTGTCTCAAAGTAGTGGTTTTGTTTTTCTGATATTGAATCCAGGCCTTGTCCCTTTCTTTCATTATAGTTTTAGTATCTTTTCTTAGCCATGGGGCATGGTTAGTTTTTATTCTAATGGTTCTAGGGGGTGCATGATGGTTTAAGATGTTTATGAAGGTTGTGTTAAAGTACTCAATAGCATCGTCTAGAGGTAGATGTTTTGGGGTGTGGGGGGGGTGGGGGGGTCCAGTTACAGTTTTTTAGAATATTGCTGAGATCAGTAGCTATAAAGGATTTTTTTTTGTCTGTAACTACTCTGAGGATAGGTTGGTTGATGGTTTGGGATCTGTTCCTAATTAGGTAGGTTGGTTGATGGTTTGGGATCTGTTCCTAATTAGGTAGGTTGGATGATGGTCACTTAGAATATCTGGAAGATAACCAGATTGCTGTGCAAGAGTGGGGTCAGATACCAGGATCCAGTCTAAGATGGACTAGCATTTGGAAGTTTTATCAATTAGAGTGGAGGTGGTTATAGTTTGCATAAACCTGTGGAGGTTTATGAAGGCAGAGGGGTTATGGCTGATGCAGTGATGCCAGTCAATACTGAAGTCTCCTAATAGTATGGTCTCATGTGGAAGGGAGTTGGAGGTCCATTTAAGCAGGCTTTCCATTACAGTGATGTTATTGCCTGGTGGTATATAGACACCTGCAATAATTATATGTTTGTTGGAACTTATTTTTAATTTGGCATGGATTAGTTCTACATCTTTGAATTCATGGGTATTGTAATCTAGTTTTTCTAAGGCAAGATGATTTTGGAATAATATTGCAACACCTCTGCCCTTTTTCTCTGATCTTTCTCTTCAGATAATGTTGTAACCTGGGGCAGTAATCTCATTATTGTGATGTTGTGGTTTGAGCCATTTTCAGTTAACACAGCAATATCTGGTTTGTATAGAGCTAGTAGGGCATGAAGGTCATGAATTTTGTTAAGTATACTTCTTACATTAATGTTTAAGAAGAGGAGAGCTGAGGTAGGTCTGTGGTGTAGGGGATTTAGCTGATTTAAGTTTGGGCTGATTGATGTTTTGGGTCCTAGATTGGGATGTATATCACCACTGCAAGTGAGTCTGTGGAGTAGGTGTAGATAGAGTTTGGTCAATTTGTGAATTATTTTGGTTTATCTTTGAGAAGAGAGTGGGTTAGTTTTGATTTTCAGTTTAATGCATGAGTAAGAGAAGGATAGGGGGAGGTAAGGTCACAAGGTGATATAGGGACATTTTTTTAGTTTGGTGGTGTTGGCTGTGGAATCAATTTGCCAAGGGGATGGAGTGGGGTTATGAAGCTGAATGTGTTAGGAGGACAGGATGGAAAGTAGGAGTAGATGAAGATTATTAATGGGTAAAATGATGTTTTTAGTAGTTGGGTTGGATATGTGTAACCCATGTTATCTAGTTTCAGAACGAATGTGTTACATGCAAGGGTACTATCTATGAATGAGTGAGATTGGTGTTGTATTAAAGGTGCAGCATTAAGTGTATGTGGGAGTTTGTTGTTAAGAGGGGTAAGAGATTTGAAGTGATAGGTGGATGAGAGTGTAAGACTTGCTAATGGGAGTTGTCTGTAGCTACAATTTGAAGTGATGTTAAGGACTTAGGATCTATATAAGCATCAGGTAATGCTGGCTATACGGCTACAGAAAAGTGATGGAGAGTATGGCCAGTGCAAGAGCTATTGTTTTATGTGTTAGCGAGCTGCAGTATGGGCAAGAAGAATTGGTCAGGTAATTGGTATCCTCTAGTTAAGAGAGGGTAACAGAGATAGTGAGTTAGTAAATATGGGGGGGGGATACTTGTTAAGTTATCTGTAATGATGTTCTTGACTATGGATAAGGTGAATGGGAATTATATATTGTCAATTTATTTGTACTACGTTCAGATATGCATATTTACTGCAGTTAAAAATATTAATTATAGGTAATAGTTAATGGTTATAGGATGGTGTGTATAGATAGGTGGTGGAAGAGGGAGGGATTCCATGTTGGAGTCAGGAAGTAGGCTAGAGTGTTTGTGAAGAACAGGAAGGGGAGGAGTGTTTGGGTAGGAGGAAACAGGTAGTTAGGTAGAAAGGAAATGATATGGGGTGGGTGGGAATGGGGGTGGGAGAAGAGTGAAGTGAGCCCAAGTGTGGTGAGGGTGAACGGAGCAGGGCTGCACCCACAGCAACAGTAAAAAACAATCAATACTTTAACATAAAACAAATTATCAACAGTGAAACGGACGAAAGGGGTGGGGGTGGGCTAAGAGGAAGAAGGTTTGCAGCTGTTGCTCCTGGGGTATGCACTCTAGCTGACTGTAACAGATTTTAACAAGGCATAACACTAGTCACAAAAAGCTGGCACCTACACTACACAAGTGGCAACAACAAGGTTCCTGGAGTTAAACCTGGGGCCTTACCCATCCCATAGTCAATAATTGTATTTTAACTGGATCATACGACAGACAGTGGTTTAAATCTTTTAAGGGGTGCCTCTGTCCTTTAGTAGTACAGGGTACAATCCTGTAGTAAATTTTCTGTTTCCCATACATATATATCTAAGTTGTGATTGAACATGGATAAGTGTGAACTTTATTTTATGTGGTTTCAGAGACTGTTCCAGAGCAGCGGTATCCCTTGCAAGATATACTTATCCCACTAAACTGTTCTGTTGATTTTGCAGAAGAGGTTTAGATCCCTAGACTGAGTATATCAGATGCTATTTGACTTGCTGCTGTGCAGTAAATCCATCAGTAATGTTTCAGTTCTCATTAGTGTTATGAAGTCTGATGCATACATACTCCCTTCTTTCATACTTTTTTCATTGTCCCTTGAAATGAGTGATTTTTTACCACCTGAAGTATGACTTGCTTTGTGGTGAGATCAAATAATCTACTGGTCTAGAGAATGTTGATGTGGATTGGTAGGTGTTTAAATTCCAGCAGTTTAACAAACATTAGGTTAAGATTTTCTTTCTTATAATGTTTCCCCCTCTGGAGTACTGCATTGATATGGTCATCCTGCCTATCCCTTCATTTATTATGCCACTATTCAACCCTGTCCATACCATTCTACCTCTAAGTGCAAGAAACTCTGATAAAAAACAAATGTAATGGGGGTCAAAGGCTAAAAATAAGGGCAGATTACACATATTGCTCCCATAAACTTAGGAACTTACTATAATAAAATATTTAGCATTAGCATCCATTTCTGAAGAATATGAAGTATGACACATGATGTATGTTATTATGTAGTGACTTCAGTCTTCAATAATTTGCTAAAAAAGCACAAATGTTATAAGAAACACAGTAATATGATTTAAACGTGGACATTCTGCAAATATGTGGATAGTGGAGAAGTATGCTGCTGCAGTATCCATATAATGAACACTTTACTGTAATGATCATGACAGATGTTTAAATGATGACACAGAAAACATTAACACAGCATATATACTAAAATGGTTCAGAACTGAAATTATCTATATGTCTTTGCTTCTTAGTTTAACGATGCTTGGCATGAGACACTCATAAAATGATTATACATGTGCTAATACCCTGCCAGCAGTGCACTTCAGTAAGCAGTTGTGGCAGCCTGAAAGTAATGTCAGTAGACTGTAACACTAGTGTATGGTTTACTGGATTGCTGTAGTCAAGATATGAGGAGTCCACTGTGATGTTTTCTACTTACTACATAATGTAAATGATTTTTGCACTGAAACACATTACCCTTCCAAATGTGTTACAATGAAGTGGTACATTTTTACACACAGTTGAAGAGTAGTAGTAATGAGTGCATATCTGTATATGTTTGTCATGTGTGTTGTAGTTACCTTACACAATTTAGTCACAGCACAAAGTCTTCTCACCGATCCACAAACTAAATCAGGAATTGTATACAATGATCTTGAGATAAACTGTCAGGAATGTATGGGTGGCATACGTCTCAACCTGCAGGCATTGAAAATGGGAGTAAAGACCATTGACAAACAGATGCATCTAGCCCAAAATCTGGACAACTAATTAGCATAAGATGTGAATAACAAATAGTACAGAATTCGTCCTGCTGCTAAATGAATGTGTGATAATAACTAGACATGTTTAAAAATCAGAGAGTAACACAACTGGTGGAAAAATAAAATCACACTATCCAAGAAACAGTGTGTGAAAGCTGCAGACTTTAATGAACTGTATTGCAAATTTCTACCACACAAGGTAATTTATTTTTGCTTCTGAAAAAGGGAAATGCAATTTGTGTCCTCTTAATCAAAGTTATGGGCACCACTAGCATGTTGGTCATGTAGTATGGTTTTCTGTGTACTAGACAGCTTAAAAAATCACATGTCATGAGGGGTATCCAGAAAAGTTGTAAAGAGGGTAAATCAAGCCCAACAATAGGAACATAGCTCCAAAAATAGGGGCAGGCAGTACAGGATAAATCAGACCAAAAAAATAAGAACATTCCTCAAAATAGGGACAGTTGAGTGGTCTGATGGGTGGAACTTCATTGGTTTATAAGTGTAAGTATCAGGCATAATATAATTGGTCAAGAGACCTTAATGTGGCACACATAGATATCATTTATGCTACGACAATGTCCATGAATTAAGTAATGTATGAGTTACTGCTGCAGCATGTAATGAACTGCAATCAAAGCATTGCTGCTTTGTCTGCCTGTCAACACATCCATATTCACCCAGACATGTAATTTATGCTACAGCAGTGTGCTGTCTGACACTTGTAATAAGATTTCTCCCATGGTGGGGGCAGTTGACACAATATTCTCAAAGGCTCTGGACTTATATAAGTATATCTGTATATAGATAACAAGGCATGTGTTCTAATCCAGTTATGACTGACTAGTGTTAAGCGTGTATGACTAAACTGCTTATCCAACAGATCTAAAGTGTACAATTCTTCTCATAAACAATGTACTATGAGATATCATATTGACAACACATCCTTAGAGTTGACCCAGTAGTCAGGGATTTAGGGACACACATAGTAATCTAGCCTTTGATTATCACATGTCTACAATGGTGAGGAAATTATTCTATGTTGCACAACTTATAAACAAAGGTATGGCATCTAAGTCCAAGAAAGTCATTGTTCCACTGTATTCGGCATTCATCAGACTTATCATTGAGTAAAATACCCCCTTTGGTATGTACCTAACCAGGCATATCCAACAACTGGAATGTACACAAAGGTTCCTCCCTAAAAGAATACCGAGCATAAGCAATATGTCCTATGCAGACTGCCTCAAGGCCCTATACCTGTATTCTGTCTCCTACAGGCTTTTGAGGGGAGATCTATGCCTGTCATACAGGGCATTGTCAGTCCCCACTCTGATGGACCTCATGCATATCCACAAAACAAACAGCACCAGAATTAATCATTCTAAAGACTTAAACATTGTCAGTGATATAAATAGGACCTGCTGGAGAGATAGGTATGTATCCCAGAAATTACCCAGTCTATGGAATAGGCTCCCTAGCCATTTGAAGCAGAGATCCACCCTAACTCAATTCAAATGAAACTTAGACAATTGAATGGGGAAGCAGAAACTCATCCATGGTTTGGCACTTATGTCTCTAATGGACAGAGGTAACCTGAAAATGGTTCATCTCTCAAGCACATGCTTATACTTATCAAGGGTATCAGAACTTGTCAGAGATTTGGGATGCATGGCTAGGCTTAAAAAGGCCCTTGTGGTCATTAGCATAGTAAATACCAATTAACCTATGCGAGAGTTCCCCCAACAATTTTAGTCCCCTTTAGACCAAACATCTGCGTTGCACCACATGGATGAGGTCATCCCTTCAAATATGTTCTGTTTCATACTTATAGTAAGATTTTTTTTCCCGTGGCATGAATATATAATACATGAATTTGTAGATTGTAGACTTAGGTAGGTGTTCCAATCCAGCAATGAATAAATAAATAAGTAAATGACTGCTATTAGTGTGTGTGACTGTAGCAACAACTACAACTGGCATATCTGACTGATCTGATGTGTACAATTTCACTCAGGAGAAACATTTCCAGCAGGACAGTTCTCCCTCAACCATTTCAGTTCTTTTAGCCAAAATATCTGCTTTGAAAAACAGTGGTGAGGTCATCTCTTCAGAGTTGCTATATCTCACAATCATGGTAAGACTTCTCTTGTAGCATTGGCAGTTGATGCCATGTTCTCTGAATTGTGGACTTAGATAGGCAAGTGCTTGAATCCACCAATGTGGAAGTGTGTGTGATTGCAGTGACAGATAGGGCTGACATATACAATTGATCTATGTGTGCACTTTCACTTAGGAGAAACACTTACACCTGCAGTGGCCCCCCACCAACAATTTTAGTCCCTTTTAACTCAAACATCTGCTTTGCAACAGCATGATAATGTCATCCTTACAAAGCTGCTCTATCTCACCCTTCTAGTAAGACTTTTCCTGTAGCATTAAATGTTGATGTAATGTACTCCAGATTGGGGACTTAGGCAGATGTTTAAATCCAGCAGTGTGCACATATGTGTGACTATAGAGACAGATCACTTCCAGATGAACAAACTCTTGGAGAACAAACAAAAATAGGCTCCGAACCAGCGGGTAAAACTCCAAAAACTTTATTTGAAAGTGAAGTGCTTTTCGTCTTCCATCTTAGGAAGACTTCTTCAGACAAAAAGAAAATTCATTCTACACAATTTAAAAGCAAAAAGGCGTCAAAACAGCGCAATACAAATAACATACAGCTGCCATCAATTAAACACTCATGGCCATCATAATATTGCTAAAGCTATACTATGACTATAGAGACAGGTAAGACTGCCATATCCTATTGATCTGGTGTATACACTTTGACCCACAAGAAACATTTGCACCAAGAGGGGGCAACACAATGCTGAGGTCATCCCATGAAATATGTTCTACTTCACACTTGTAGTAAGTCTTTTTCTGTGGTGTCATTGACAAAGCATGAATCTCTAGATTGTGAACTTAGGTGTTCAAATCTTGCAATGACTAATTAACATATGTGACTATAGTGCTTGGTAGAAGTGACTTATCTAACAGATCTTGCGTGCATATACACTTCCCCTTAGTGGAAATATTTATACTGGAAGAGGTATCCCTCCCTCCTTCCACTCACTTTTAAGCCACAAATCTGCCTGGTCACACATGAATGAGGTCTTTTCATCTCACAGTTGTAGTAAGACTTCTCCTGTAGGATGAGTGGCTAGTATACAGTTCTCTAGAGTGTGGACTTAGGTATTGGATCGCATGTGATAATGTGCATGTGTACAACAACAACAGTGGTAAGACAGAGGTGCATTACCCAACAGATGATGATATGACTGACTTACACGCATAAACACTGACATGGCTAAAGGATTTGGATTACTCAAAATTCATCTTAGCTGATGCATAAGCATTCCAAAACAATGCTTAAGTCAGATCTAGAAATGTATGCTTTTTAACAATAGTAACTTAAAGCCTCCTGTGGCAGGGAAAAGTTTATACACAGCTCTTTAGAGTATTCCCGTAGATAGATCATTGTTTTTCACATCCAGCTTTTTTTTACCTAGTGTGTTTACAGTACAGATTATATGGATTGTGTAGCAATAGCTCCACCTAGAGATGGGATGTAGATAAATCAGCACAGGGTGATCAGTTACATCACTCCATCATCTTGATGGCTCAAACCCATTTATGTGAGTCATACAGCTTCAAACATCACTGCAATCATCCGTTCAGGTCTGTGCATTCTGACAGCTCTAATAATGATTTTTTCCCTGGCATAAGCAGTTAATACACAGTTCTCTAGATTGTGTATCTGGAGACACAGGAGTTCAAAACTGGTTGGGTAATTGTGGAAGACAGCAATGAAAGATAGGACTGGTTTACCCAGCAAATGCTGCCATGCAAACCCACACTGCTGTTGAATGCTAACAGGGATAAAGGATTTTGACCCACACTGAATATATTTTAGGGGAGGCATAACCATTACAGTAAATGAAATCAGTGTTGATGTAATCTCTTCAAGTGTGTGCTTCATGAGACTTCAGATACAGTTCTATCTGTGGCATCAGTGGTTGATATACTACTCTATAAACACAGGTAGGCAAGTGTTCAAGTCTGTTAAGTTGTAAATACTGAGTGTAAAACAGAGTGGTAGTGCCCAGGACTAGCTTTTCCAAAGTAATTCATGATTATTATTTTATATACTGTACATTTTTACAATTGCGGAGAGACAGGCCAAATTGTGTAATCCCTTTAACGGAAGCCATATGCATTCAAACGCAGTGCTCAAGTTGTCCTTCCAGGTGTGTATAGTCTGACAAGTGTTATATGAAGTCTCAGGTTTCACCTTCGTTTAGCGCACAGGTCAAGATGATCGTCACCTACATTGCATATGCGCTAATCCAGTGGTGTATGCTTTTTATTATTTTTTTTACATTACAGTAGTTAGCAAGAATGGCTTATTCATCAGGTCATGATGTAAGTCTTGCCACATTCTGGTCATGAAATGCCATATGACCTGTGTTATTATATCTTGTTATAGTCTTGTAATGGGCAGGTAAAGTTCTTCCAGTAATTACTATACTTTCTTATGAGCATGCCTAATAGAATTGCATATTTTGTTGCATGACGTTAACACAATGCACAATAATTAATTAATGTTGTTGAACAGTTATTGTTAATTGTCGTTTTGTGACAAAAACATATTAGAATTTCTTCAGGCAGCTTGGCTCTAACAACAGCCACACAATGGAACTAGTTGTGAACGTAAAGATAATGCCAACATTGTTGTAGGCTGGTGTATTCTTGTTGCATGTGACCTCTAGTACTCTATAGAGTTCAGTTACTACCAGATGGTACTGTTGCACCTGTCTGTGAGGTCTATTGGCCGTTGTGATCCAGCTATTACAGATTTATTGCACATTGCTCAGCTGGAGGAAAATATTGGTTTCTGACATGATGGTATACTGCCTGCACAGGTATACTTTGTCATACTACATTAACTTGGCTGTGTATGACAGCAACAAGAACACATACAGTAAGCCACAGATCCTGTACCATCCTGACACATATAATACACTGAAAAGGTGCATGCAGCAGTTGTCATTATGCAATTACTGACATTGGGAACATTTTTTACTGTGATTATATCTGCAAGGGGCTGTCTATCATTGGTCATCCTCCCTACTCACATACCTAATCATGTCCATAGATGTACACTAACACTCATCAACAGTTCAGAGTAATGGTGAGTGTGGAAGAGAGGTGAAGAAGAGAGTACAGGCAGGGTGGAATGGGTGGAGAAGAGTGTCAGGAGTGATTTCTGACAGACAGGTACCAGTAAGAGTGAAAGGGAAGGTCTACAAGAGGGTAGTGAGACCAGCTATGTTGTATGGAGATGGTGGAATTGACAAAATGGCAGGAGTCAGAGCTGGAAGTGGCAGAGTTAAAGATGTTAAAATTTGCACTGGGTGTGACAAGGATGGACAGGATTAGGAATCAGTACATGAGAGGGTCAGCTCAGGTTGGACAGTTTGGAGACACAAGTCAGAGAGGCAAGATTGCATTGGTTTGGACATGTGCTGAGGATGGATGCTGAGTATATTGGGAAAAGGATGGTAAGGATAGAGCTGCCAGGTAAGAGGAAAAGAGGAAGGCCTAAGATAAGGTTTATGGATGTGATGAGAGAGGACATGCAGGTGGTTGGTGTGAAAGGGCAAAATGCAGAGGACAGGAAGAAATGGAAACAGATAATCCACTGTGGTGACCCCTAACGGGAACAGCTGAAAGAGAAGAAGATGATGTACACTAACATTCGTAGACATACAAACCTGATGTTAATGTACTGCCTCCACATGATTTGCATCTTCCAGAATCTCCATATTAATATAATTCCCATGAGATATTTCAGATTTCCTGTGTACTTACATGTCATTGGTTATAGTTGCACTGATGTACCAATGCATTGCAGCATAATCATTGGGTAATCTGCTGTTCAAAGTAACAGTTCTGTTTCTATGTCAGGTCATTGTGTATTGCACCACATACTGACTCGGGATGTATTAACTATTCCAGTCATACCCTTCCTAACATGCAAAATGCTGCCACTACTGTTATTATTGCTTCAGCTATCAGTACCTGTTTGGGTATTATAGCCAGTGGTGAGTATTATTTTTCTAATTGGTCCACATTTTCACATATGTAGTTTTCCATTTACTCCTGTAGTGTTACTTTAATAGATATATATCATAGGAATTTCTACACTTGTGTTACCTGGATGGCTGGTCACATATCACAACTGATTCATTTGAAACATTTACTGCCTGCGTTTTATGTCTCTATATACCTGGCAATGCTACTGAATTTCCTATGTGTCCACTACCTGCACTGAATGCAATGTCTTGCTGTATCATGTGTACTTGTTGACTAGTATGATATTTTTCTGTCCCTATTTTCCAGGGACATCCCTGAGTTTGACACCAGTTGTAGAACTTTTCTTTTTAATAATTGGAATAATGTGTCACATTTGCAGAAAGATAGCAAATTTTGCATAAGTAAATAATGATGCTAATTAGAGGTGAACACTTCTTTCATTTCTGAAAATGTATATTAATTCGGGTCAACTTTCATTCACTGAAATTACACCTTATCGAATCTTAAAAAGCCAACTTCTAAGTGAAAGTGCAAATTAATGAATACACACTTTTGTGAAATACACATTAGCGAATAATAGTTGGGGTTCCAGGATCGTGTGGCAGGACAGGTGTGGTGTTTTTTAGTTCGTAGTTACATTTCTAACTGGAGTGGAAGGTGTACAGCAGTTGGCCCTCATTGATATAGATCGCAGTACCTTGAGGATAAAGAAATATATCATTTTCCCCACTGTAGTGCAATCTTGGAGTCAGTATATATAATTAGCGGGGGTGTGGGGGTGCAACCCTTCACATTGGAGGTGCAGGGGAGCTTGCCCCCCTGCAAAACTTTGTTTTTAGTGTATATGTTAATTTTTTTGTAATTCAGTGATGTGTATTTCGTGAAAGTACGTTTTCATTAATTTGCACTTTCCTTAACTGAAGTCAGCCATTTAAGATTTGATAAGGTATACCTTCAGTGAATTAAAGTAGATCCATTAATCCGCATTCTCTTATTCTGTCAATATTTCAGTTTAACAGTACTAGCATTTTAGAAAGTGTTCTTGATTGTCCATGATTATTTCTAGATTTGTCCTCTCATTCATTTTTTATTTCTGATTCATTTCAGAGCAGTGGCTGTTATCTATTAGGCTTTCCCTACTTTTCATGTATTCCAGATTGCCCTATCTAATGTTGTGCCATTTGTGCAAACCTGCTTATTGAGCTTAGGCTTGTTTACGATCTTTTGTTTGCATTGTCTGCACTGTCTCTGCTGCACCTCAATGTGGCCAAGAGCATGTGTTCTGGCCACAGCCAGGTGCTACTCAATGTGTAGACAAACTTGGAGCCTTGCATATTAGATTAGCACTACTACGTATTCCTCACAGATCGCCAATATCGTTAGCTTCAGTGTGACATGTACACCCTGATAATCAATCCCCTGGACTTTATATCTAGTCTTGCTATGAGCCTTTACCCCCTTCATCTTTATTGCTGTTGAATTATCTATAGTGCTGCAAGTCATCAGTGCCAGAAGGTCAGTAGTCTGCATAATTTGTTTAATGCCTGAAAGATCAAGGTACCTGGATGTATATTCCAGTGTTAACATAACAGTATTGAACTGGGGGAGGGTGCTTGATTCCGAAGTACCATCTTTCAGCTGAAATGTTAAACCAAGGTTCCAACTGCTTTGTAATAGCTTAGGGCAAAGTTGACTTATTGCTTACAAAGAAGGTCTGCAAACTTGCCATCTAATATTCTATCAATAAATCCTGATCCTTTGGACAAAATCAAGCTATAAGACTTAAAGAACAAACAGATGTTCTTATTTGTCAAACCATAATTGTTCAGATAACAATTTGAATATCAGAGCTGTTCAGCACAGCCTCGACTTTACTGTTTTATCATTCATTAGTCGGAAGGTCTTAAACTCAATTTTATAAATCACAATAATTTTATATTGTTTTGTAAAGACCTTAAACTACATCAGCAAATCCTCAGGCTACGTGTAAACTCTGAGCCACAGTTTTATTCATCCAGTTGTGAGCTATCATGAGACCAAGCTATTCTGCCTCTGTTGCTGGGTTGAGGAGATATTTAGAAAAAAAAAAGAAAATGATGTCAATTGCATAATTATATACTTGGGGTCATCTCTTAATACCGCTTCAGTTTTTTTATTGTGACAGGGTTAAATATAATCTGCAGCTGTGTTATTCATTATGTTAAGTATTAAGCTAATATTATTCCACAACCTGTATGTAACATGGTTCTGCAGTTATTACCACAAGTATGAACATGCAAAAGTTGATGCCTAGAGGCATCACTAAGCTGATATTAGAGAAATGCCTGGAGATGTCACTAGTCACTAAGGTTTAATGAGATTCTACGTCAATTATCAGGAAGAAAAACATGACAGTTTCCCTGGTGCTCTGAACAAATATCCCCCATCTGTATAAATATCAGTTCTGTGTTTCCCTGAAAGTAGGCCACAAGTCTCGTATGACTAATCGAGTCAACAAAAAAGAAATAAAATAAAATAAATAAAAAAATGCCTTACCCTGCACACTAGCACTATTCTCAAAGTTTCTGAATCATGCCTAGTGTGCTTCTAAATGGCAAAACTCTACCTACAATATTTGAAAGGAAAACACAGAAGGTAAATTTGTATGTGTGTGATATATATAAATTAAAGACCAGTACAGTATGATAGATGGGATAATGAAAGTTAAATTAAACTAGCATGAAACCTGAAAGAATATATGTCATCTTGACACAAATGATGTCATGATAATTTATAAATGTTTAATACACATTTTCAGCAAAAAAGTGGAAGCAGTTAAATTGTGATGACAAAGATGGTTTTAGAACTAAATGCCATTCCACAATTTCACAAGGCTAAAGCCATGCCTTATGCCTTTATAGATAAGGTACAGTTGAGAGTTACAAATACTGGAATTTGCTAAAGTACTAGCAAAAACAAAATGTACTGAAATGGCTGCATGACTGGTATTAATGTGTAAAGGAAGCAGGTCTGAAAATGTTTGTATAGCTTTATGCTATCAGATTACTATTGAAATGGCATTCTAGCTGTATTTTATTCTAGACCAGGAATCAGATATATCTGCATATTTCTAAGTTGAGAATATGATTTACAAAGAATAACTTGGGTGCCACAGTGGTGCAGCGGTTAACGTTGTCACCTCACAGCAAGAGGTTCTACGGTTCGATTCTCGGCTGGGATGCCTTCTTTGTGGAGTTTGCATGTTCTCCCTGTGTTCGCGTGAGTTTCCTCCGGGTACTCCAGTTTCCTCCTACATTCCAAAGACATGCATCTGGAGCATTTCTCCCCGGGCCTCCGCTGAAAACAGGCTCTGTGGAACCTAGTCAGACTTTCCCGGTCAAACAATGTTAAATAAAATAAATAAACTTGGTGCAAATCTATATACAAGTAGACATAAAGAAAGATTAAAAAATTGATTTTCAATCAATTAACACTAATAAGGGATTGTATCTGAGTGATGGACTATTTGTTTTTAATTTGCATCTACTCCTGCTATTTAGTAGCAAGTAATAAACACCTTGACAGGTTCAAGGAATACAGTCAAGCTAGGCTAGAGTTTTCACTCTATGATACCTGAAACCTCCTGTAATAGAGGCCCATGGGATATATGCAAATGAACCCTTAAGGCCATCAAGTGTTTCAGCTGTATGGCCCGATTGTTTTTATAAGCAAGCAACTTCTGCACCATAGGATTAAAATTACTGTTATATTCAAAGAGTGATCCTCAGTGATATTCCCAGCAGCTGATACTATTAATCTGAAAGGTGGATGAATGGTACTCTTGGGTTGCCAAATGCCACCATCAGCCTAGGCAGATAACCTGTAATTAATGCAGTTATTCACTAATAAATTAGACAGAGTATTTTCAGTAAAAAGGTATATTTCTTATGTGTATCAAATAGGGGTACCTCTTATATTTATCAGTATTATTTGAAATATGTTCCATGGATTTTAATCTTCCTGCTCCTGAAACATAATTACTATATTCCCTCCCTTGTCAGCTTTCATGAAATGTAATTTTCTGTTAGTAATATCATTCAAAGCCTGCTCTTCTATAGAGCATAAATTGTAGTACACCCCCTTTTGCTTATTGTAAAGGGCATTACAAATATCATTTTTGCACAAATTCTGAAAAGTTTGTGATGTAACCACAGGGATGTACATAGAAGACTATTTCATGTCACTATTGTATTAAAGAATATTGTTCAAACATTACTTTGGTTTAAACTTTCCGGTAAATAATATGAGTTCTACCAGAGTTCTTGAAACATCCACCCTCTTACAAAAAACACTCAATTTAATAAATCAAGCTGGACTGAAGAAATGGATTCAATAGTCAAATTAAAATAATCGCCATACTGGAGAAAAATCCTCTACCTCGCATTCTTTCTTGAAATGTCAAATTTCTTTGGTTTAATCAACAAAATCTATTGATTAATAATTAGTTTAATAGAAATGCTGAGCTGTTCCACATTTGTATCCTTCATTACTTGTGACTGTGCAAAAAAAGGAAGCCATGTGACTGGGAGAAGGGTTTATTCCATTTCTTGTAAAAAACAGAATCCAATGTAGAGTTTGCATTTAAAGTAGTATTAGTGGAAACTGAAACACGTGACTAAAAAGGAAGTGGAGAAGCATTCCCATTCATGTAAGCTTCTTAATTATGACCTATTTTCTGGTAATGGGTAATAATGATCTTAGCCATCCTATCCATAGAAACAAAAATACTCTCATATCCTCTATAAGTGCTATCAAAATGGAGGAAAGAATTCAGTCTGTCATTCAATGCTTGTACCTCGGCAAAAAGTTGTATCATGGTAGTTTAATTTTATTTAATTAATTGTTTCAGCAACTCAATCCCTGCATTATTAAAGAATTATTTAATTTTGGTATTGAAAGGATCAGAAGAACCCCATTCCATTAGGAAATCTATAAAATCACAGACTTTTACATATAATTTTATATGAATGCACTTATTCCAAATATAAATTATCAAAGGTAACAATCTGATGTGACATAGAAATAAACCAAAATAAATCAGAAACACATACTGAAATAGAAAATAAATGCTAAAAATTAAGTTTTCACTGGAAGACTTCCTCAGAAAAAAATGTGAAAGCCCCCCAACAGACTAAATAACTGTGAAACAATTGTTCTTACATTTCTTTGAAGAAATGTTGAAAACTTTTCTAATATACCTTAGACCTCATTAACAGTTATGTTTTTAAAGCCTACCAAATTCTTAGATTTAACAATATTCAAAGCCTATTGAGCAAGGTTTGTGGATAGCCTGGAATGCCAGCTACTGCTTTTAAGGTAGTTATTATTAGCAGTGATAAAAATTTTGTGGTACAGGTTGCATGCTGACTATCATTGCGTGGCCTAATGTATAAGCTACAATCATGATCTTCTGAAGTTCTGTCTTACAGGAATACTAGAATTGTTGCTATGACCAAGTGCAGGATGATGGTAATATTATCAGTACAGAAGCAATGACCTGGTCACTACATCACTGAACATCATCCCTATCTTTTCCAGCCCTGTGATAGGAGAAACATCAGAGGGATAATACAAAAATCACTCCCAGAAAACATCTCCCATGTTACCACCTGAGCAACTCAGAATTCTCTGATGATTTCTCAAGGGAGTCTAGCTTTGACCTGGCCCTCTGTCTCCTCCATCTGTGAAACTCCAGTGATGGTTCTCTAATTGAGAAAACAGGAGAAGAAAGAAACACATGTAGTATGCATCTGCAGAAACAATAAATAAGACCTTGATAATACTGTTTCATAACATAATGGTGAAGTGCATGTCTGCATCAATTCCAGCATGATTTTCACATCTCTTCATGACCTGAAAAAAAAATAAATATAAAACTGAATATGACCAGCAAAAGTCCCTTGGGCTATATTATAGCTTCATTAATATGAATAATTGTGACAGCCTATATTATTGCATATCGTATATGCTAGTCTGCAAATCACAGTCACCATAGGTTGAAGTACTCAAAATGGATGTGTCTATATATAATGCAAAACTCTAATGTAGTTATGTATCTTTGAAAGCATTTTTCAATCAAATATTTCTGGGTCACCATATATGAGCAACTGTTGCTACTGTTGGATGCATTATAAGGAATACATTCCTGATAAATGCTAACAAACAGCATGTGAAACATGATATGATATCCTATTCCACTGCATGATATTTAATTATTTTAAGTTATATACAATCAGAGATAAAGGTTCCAGGTTCACCTGTTACATTTCTCACAATAGCACATGCTTCTTGTACATTCAGTAGTAATGTAGCTTAAATACTTGTTGTCTTGTGATGGTAACATTCCATAAGTAGACAAAAAAGCATAGAACCATCAACATGGATAATGACATATGTGTACTTTATTCATTCATAAGTGTACCATGTAACATTGTTATGCTGAAAAAATGGTTAAACGAATGCTCCATTTTATGTTTGTTATTGTGGGTGTCTGTCTTTTGACAAGCATAGACTACCCTAAATCAACTACTGCTGCCTGTTTTGCAATGTTTTTGGGGAGTGTGACCACATTTGGCAATTGTGTATGACACATCTGCATTTTTATGAACATATATCACTTTATCGTACATTTAGAAATATAGGCTCATATGTAGTTTCAAGACATGCAGTGCAGGAGACCACTGAGGAGCCTACCCAGACTCCCAGTGGCCTCTAAATGTACTATGGTTTGCAGTCCAAGGGAGCACTGGGGAGACTAGCCCTTATTCCAGTTACCCATAAGCACTACCTAGTTAAGTGACTTGCTCAAGGTTACACATTAAACAAATGTGGGCTGAAGGAATCAAGCCTTCTATGTCAACTGCCAGTAGCTTTGCACACTGTAAATGTTCATGACTGATGTTTGCACTGAGGATTGGAATCCCCAAACTACATAACACTGTATTTTTTTGCAATCCACCTGTATCCCCAAACTTAAATATACCAACTCCATGGCACCAACTCGAGAAAGGGGAAAATTACCCCAAAAGGGCATCACTGCTGGGACAACTTGCCAACAGCAAAGTCCACTCATCAAAAATGTTTACACTGCCAGTACAATCAGATATATGATAGCATCTGGTGAAAACATATTATGTTCTGATAAAATAAAAAAAATAAAAAAAATACTGTAGCATAAATCATATTAAAACAGAGCCTTCAAAATATACTCTCTGTTGCCCATTTATTTCAGATCCTTCATTCAACTTAATTAAAGGAAAAGAAAACAACCATTTAAAACCATTTCTATAGCCTTATCAAAAACTGCATTATAATAACTGACCAATCAGTTCTCGGAGTGAAATATCAAATCCTCCCTCCACCAAAACATTACTTTAAATGCAATGAATGCAAAGCACTCTTAATGGTAGTCATATCACTGACTCAATGTAAATTAATAATAATCCTTTACAGTAATGTTTTAAGGTAAGGTTTGAGGATTTCAACTGGCAGTTCTTGAAAATGGAAGTATAGGACCATTCAAAACAGTTTTATAATGTTTAGTATGACTTACTTTGGGACTGATGCAAACTATGAATAGACATAGGGGTTAAATATGCAATTTAATCTATAGGCTGGTTTATTATAGACTGTTAACTCAGTTATATACTTGCATTATCACAACTAGCTAATAAACAAGCCAAATATAAAGGCAGAGAGGTAACCAAGGCTTCTCAATAATCCACGCTTAGTTAATGGTCTGAGGAAGCAAATGTGAAAGCGCTTACCGACAACAATTTTATCAAATAAATTCCTTTGCTTTTACATCTAAGCTTGGTTCTTGGAAAACATCCCAGTTGCAGATATAGGCACTTTATGAATGGATTATTGAAAAGCCTTGGTTACCTCTCTGCCTTTATATTTGGCTTGTTCTTTACTGTTTGGTCTCTGAACAGAGGGGGATTTACACCGTTGGATACGAATTTTTGGTCACAACTAGCTAATAGATGATTAAATTATTTAAACAATTTCCTAAAAAATGTATGTGTGAAAAGACAAGTATGTTTGAAAAAATAATTAAAGTTTACATCATGAGGGAAGGTCGAGAGTTTAATGATAACTGGTGGATTTTAAGGTATATAGACTCTGAGATAGTTACAGACTGTGTTATAGACATAGGAATATTATACAGATATTTAAATGAAGATGGATAATATATCCACTAAGAATTTTAATACAAACTTAATAATTTAGACAATAAATAAAGATTCAGGGAGATACAATATAAGATTGTTGAATAAAGAATGGCTGAATTAAAGTGCATGTTACATATGTAAAATGTAAATTATAATAATTATATCATTTGTTAAAACATGGACTTGTACCTTAATAAATGGTAAAAATTATAAAGTTTGATATGGGTGTCAATTATAAAATTTACAAGCAGGAAAATAAAAACTTTGGTTATGGGTGTTAATTATAAAGAGCAATGAAGTGGTGGACAGGCAATGTGACCCTGTGGATGAAAAGGTGAGTTTCAGTCTGAGATGTTTTAGTCAAAGTTTAAAATATTAGCTTATTCAAGCCTAAAACACCTTTTTTAAATGCTTCCTGTTCACACCCACACTGCTTTATGGTGTCCAGAACATTTTTTGGGTCTGTCTTCTTTAACTAAGTGACTTAGCAGATAAAATTAGGAAATATTAGAAAATAAAAGTTAACAAAATAACACTAAGTTTGTTAGTCTAGGATGTCCTGTAGTGGAGAAATTAATTTTGTTTGCCATTTATTATTCATGTTTTTCTATTAATGTTCATATTTTCCTAACCGAGAGACCTATATTTTATTGAGGTATAAGGTATTAAACATCAACATGGGAGACATGACAATTCACTGAAAATGCTGGTTTACATCACATTATACTGGAAATACTTATAGTTGTTTTTAGTAATAATGAAAATAAGCAATATTTCCATATGCACTTAATACTTCAAAGAACAAGGCACTGAGAAACTATTGAATGACATTAGGTGAAACTTTAGATGTTACTGAAGAAAACTGTCATTAACATTTGTACTGTAAGTTCTACATCTTTGGAAATATCCAGTATTACTTGTATTGCTAATTATGCATTTTCATATTCCTGCAAAATGTGTTTGTAGTGTGCACACTAGTCTCAGGTACCTTATTCTCCTCCCATCCCCCCTAAACCCCCCTCTAGTCCAGCTCCCTATACATACATCTCATCCCTAGTTGCTACAGCCCTCTTACATCTAACCTAATCTTCGACCTGGTGCATGGACTTTACGGACATCCCCCTACTGCAACAGCTTCTTTGTAAGTTCTATCTTTTACTCTAACCATTCTCTTATTGCCTTCTTAGCTTATCTCCTCTCCCCACAGTTGCAGTCATCTTGGTAAACATAGCACAAACTGGGCTCAATGATAGTTTTTCTTTCCTGTGATCTACGTCTCGCAACTCTGCCAGCTCCATTCACCCTCACTACACTCGGGCCACTCAGTTCCTCTACCCTATCCCCATTCCCACACACCCCCACTTTCATTAAATTTATAGCTAAGGTCCCCCCAGTAGCACCTCCCCTTCCTCCTTCCCTCAACCAATTATAATCTCTCCTTCTCTCTCCCAACTAACATCTCTACATCACGGCCCCTGTCAGTCTTACTTCACTAGTATACATCTGTCACTCTATCTCCAGCCAGTCACCTACTACCTTCCCTCCTTCTCTCCACTCATCACCCTACCTACACTCCTCTAACTACTTCACCTTGTCCTCCTCCCATCTCAGCCTCCTCCTCTAATGCCTCCTCATATACTTCTACTTCTACCACTTCTCTCCCTCTATCAACACCCTCCTCAAACTTCACTCTTCCCAGTCACTAAGGAACTTACCACCCCAGCTACCACCTCTCCCCATCACCATTACCTACTCATCCCTTTACTGACTTACTCAACATACAAACATGATTCTTACTCGTCTCTTCACTTTTTTTCTTTTGTCATACCTCTCCTCCTATCATACTAATATAAACCCACTGCACTTTCCACCTAACCCCACTGACATTTCGAAACACATCCACACCTTTCACTCCTTCACTGTATCTTCCTCACTATTTCCTACTTCTAACTCAGTTCTCCCTAGAATTAAAACTTCATCCCAGATCACATTTCTTCAAATACTAAAGCACAAACACTATCTGCAACACCTCTCTCTTCCAGCTTTACTCTATCCCCACTCTAACTTGCTCCTCTCTGGTGATATTCACCACAACCCTGGACCTTTCTCCAATCCCTCCCCTACCAAGTCTAATTGGACCCAACCTCATAGCCAACTCCACAACACCCAAGCTCACCCACTAAGCATTTGGCCCTATACTCAATCAATACATGAAGCATACTGAACAAAATAAGAGAATTCCATGCTTGGATGGCTCTTTACTCTCCTGACATAATTACTATCATATAAACCTGGTTCAAACCTGACATCTCCAACAATGAATTCCTCCCCTACCCCTCTGGTTATAAAATCCTTCAACTTGATTGACCTCACAAGAAAGGCAGTGGTGTTGCCATTATATATGCTGACCACCTGAACCTGTCCCCACTATCCAACACTCCTCTTCCTTTCACCCTGCTGAGCTATTAGCTGCAAACAGCAAACTTAACAATCACAAAAACACTTACAGTTGCTGCAATCTATATATCCCACTAGAGACAGTATTCCTTTATTAGAACAAACTCTATTCACCCACAAAATAACTAATGAAACTACTCTACTAGATGATGCTAACATCAAGTGGTAAACCATAAGTTCCAACTCACCTACCACTTTCATAAACCTACCCGGGGATCACTTCAGTGGCTCTGCTGGACAGAGGCATAGGGAACTAATCTAAGGGGGGTGGCAAAAGCCAATACATTCTGGCTAGGCTTATAAATGCCTTTGGGCAGGTAGCCTAGTACCTACCTATGAACCTATGAATCTACATGGTTTAACCCAACTAATTACAACTCCTACTCAATTTAATAAACCTACTAACTCTAACACTATCATTGACTGCATACTAGTTTCCAATCCTGACGTTTATCACCATCCAACTTCACTACCCAACTATATTAGTGACCACTCTTCAATTAGTATTCAACGATTCCCCACTCACTTGCATAGGCCATCCAAATCTATAAACTGCTGAAACCTCTCTAACTTCCACCCTGTTCTACTTAATAACTTACTCTCCTCTATTAACTGGACTTTCCTATCTTACCTTCTTCTTGATGAAGCTGTATAAACATTTAACACTATATTTCTGAACATACTGAACTCTCTTGCACCCCTTAGGACTAAAAGAGTAAAATCTCTACACTTCCCCTGGCTATCCCAGTCCACTCATATTCTCATGCATAACAGAGACAAAGCCTGGAAACTGTGGACCAATATGAAATCCCCCAGTCACCTCCAACATATAAAGCACTGTGAAATCTTACTAAAAACAAGTAAATACTGACAAGAAAAACTTTTACATAAAATCCCAGACAACTAAGCTCTGCACCTCTAAAATATTCTAGTACACTATCAATCAAATCCATCACAGAGGCAACCCCTCATCTCCAAACCCCTGTCCAAACAACACTCCTCTTGAAATGATCACTATACTAAACTCCAACTTCAATGACTCCATCAGTAACCTAATACAAACATCTAACACCACTAAATCTTCTCACCCCTTTACTATCTCTAACAGAAACAACTGCTTCTCTCTAAAACCCATTCCTACTAGACACAAAACGACTCCTACTTAAGCTTAAGCCATGCTCTTCTTCCATTGATAATCTACCCCCACTCTTCCTTAAACTAGCTGCATACTCTATTGTTCATCCTATTCTCATCATTAATAATTGTTCTATATCTGAATCTGGGTCCCCTTCAGAGTATCAAAATTGCAGAATATCGAACCTCTGATCATCAAGGACCAGAGGATCAAAGTTTGGCAATATTGAATTCAACCCCCCCTAAAATGTGAAAACTTTTTATTTTACATTTTTGCAGGGAGTCATGCCCACCTGCACCCCCAACACCCCCTGCTACTTAAATATACCAACATTGAGTTTACACTACAGTGAAGAGAATGGTACTGTACAGCACAGAACAGAAAATTTACCATTCACTTCACAGTAGTAGATCTCGGAGTTGGTATATTTAAGTAGCAGGGGGTGTGGGGAGTGCAGGGGGGATTAGACTCCCTACAAAACCTTACAAGAAGGCTTTTTATCTTTTTTTAACTTGTTCTACTTTAATGTTTGATGTTGTAGAACATCAATCATCTCATCCTTGATGATGTGTGGTTTGATGTTCTGTAGCTTTGATCATTTGAAGAAGGCCCCTGAAACCATAGCTCTCACACTTTGCAAAAATTCTTTACTATAGCTATTCACAAGGGTGATAACTCCACAGAACTTTCCAGTTATCAGCCTATAGCAATACTGTTTCCTCTCTCAAAAATACTAGAAAAATGTGTACACAAGCAAATACTGGACTATCTACTCCAAGAAAACCTACACCCAACATGGCTTCAGCCCAAACCACAGCACCTCAACTGCTGTCATTCTTTCTCTCACTCAGTATCCTTTGCTAGAGACAACAACAAGCTTGACTCTTTTCTCTTTCTTGACATTTTTAAAGCTTTTGATACTGTCTCTCACCACTTGCTACTATCTAAACTCTCCAACTTAAACCTCTCTACTTCAGCTATCCCCTGGCTCTCTGCTCAATCACCCTTCCTCCCCATCAAGATGGGAGTTCCTCAAGGGTCTACTCTTGGACCCCTACTATTTAACATATTCACTAATGATCTTTAGACATCCTGCCCTCACTCTTCTCTCATTCAGTATGCTGATGACTCCACTATCATCTCCATATAGGATGCTCTCTTTGACTTACACACCCTCACACAAAATTCATTTAACTCTATTGAAAACTGGCTCTCCAACAATCAACTTATTCTTAATCTCAAAATCACTAAACTTCTCCTATTCCTACCTAAATCTGTTTCCACCTCCAAACTCATCTTCATTATAACCTCAATCAACAACACTATCATAAATGTTGAAACTCACATCAAACTCCTAGGGACCATCATTGATACCCAACTCAAATTTGACCACCATATCCACCACTGCATTAAAAAGACTTATCAAAAACTTGGATTACTATATAGAAATAAAAAGTTCCTTACAACAGAGTCACAAATCTCACTTGCCTATGCCTACTTTCTCCCTAGCCTCCTCTAGAGCTCCCAAATCTTAACTAATTTTCAATCCTCTCTACACTCCAAGCTGGAAATCACCTATAATAAAATCACTAGGTTTGCTGCTAATCACCTCCCAAATTCACGTCACTGTCTATCACTCAATATCTTAAACTGGTTAGACTTCCCCCACCAACTTTTCTACCCACAACTACTTGTCATTCATTCCATTCTCAACAAACCCTCCTTCTGCCTGACATTTCTTCTATCATTTTTCCCCTAAGCTCCAACTAGAAACATTAGGAGTGCTGACCAAAAGCTCCTGGATATATATAAGGCTAAAAAGTATATTGGCCAAAACCTATAGAGCTACTCTCCTGCCCTTTTCTGAAACCAGCTTCCCTTACCCATTAGTGAAATAACTCACACACCAGAATTCAAAAGAATCCTCAAACAGTACCTACTAAACATCAGGAGATGTCACTGCAAAATCCCTCCTTGAACCATCCTCTCCTTAACTATCCCCTGCTTCATCTCTCTCTCTCTCTGTCCTCACTTACTACCAATCTAACTTCTCAGGGTCCCTTCCACTCTTTCCTCTTTACTTATCATCTCACTACTTGGTGCTGTCTCTCTACCCCCACAGAAAATAAATATCCTATTTCTACCTTTGTCTACAGTTACTATATAATGAATTGTCTCTTAGATAAATTCTAACTACTTCTCTGTTAAAGCTCTGTACACTTCAAGTAGTCTAATTACTTTTTGAAACTAAGTGTTTAGAACTTCTTTGTTTTGCGTTGCAATGTTCTCAAATCCCATTATGTTTGATATGTTCTCAAGGACTGTTCATTCTGTTTTTGTAAATAACTGTAAACCACTCCTTTGTTTGCCTCTGTAACACTCTCATATCATGTTATGTCTGATATGTTCTGTTAGATTGCTATTTGTGTATTTAATCATTGTGGCTATATGGAGCTTTTCTCCTCAGGCCCCGCTGAAAAAGGGTTCTTGCTCAGTCGGACATTCCCAGTCAACAAGTGTCAAATAAATAAATAAATTCAGTAAACATGCACTTATAGAGGAGTTTCTTGTTGTCTTGTGAAAGCTTATGTCTGGTTAGTAAAAATGTTCTAACAGTAAATGTGTAGGTTGAATAGTTTTCAAGACATGAAAACTTGTTTGTGAATGTTTAGAAAAAATATAATTTGGGGTTTATGTGCATTATAATATATAACAGTACTTATGGAAAAAACTATAAATACACTGACTGCTATCACTGTAAACAATATTTCTTATTGTTAACATTGTTATTTTTACAGTTTTAATAATTTCTATTATTCACAAAATATTTACATTTGTTTATCTTGTGCTTTTTAAGTTTATTTTTCAGAAAATGTTCTGGAGTGCAAGATGTGTATAGTTTGCTAAAGGCATGATGTTCCACATCACATACATGTTAATCAGTTAATATACTTGAAGAGAGAGGATTAGATTATGATGGTACACTTGTCTTTTAGAATACATTGATCTGAAGCATGATCAATCTGCAAAATGTAAATGCTATTAAGATAAATTTGAAAAGCATTAAGAAAATTGCATTTTGGGATACTTAAAGTTTGAAAGATTGAGTGTTGCTTTACAATTATTTTCTTTGACCAAATAATAACTAGTTCTATAGGTATATGCTGGTAGGTGGTCATTTAGAGTATCTGAACGTTTACCAGCATTAGTAAATTGGCTTGGTTTGGTAACCAGAATCCAATCAATGATGGGTCCTGTTTGTTAATTTTATTTATATAAATAGATAAGGTCAGACTGAAGTGATGTAAGTTAGTATCCTTTAGATGTAATTGTACCTTTCAGGAAATGTTGGCAGTTTAGCCTTGAATTCACCTATAATGGCAATTAATGCTGTCTTATATGGATAAACAGGCTACCAGACAGAATACCTGTCGATAGGATATTTGAATATCTTAAATGTCTTTCAAGGCCAAATGTTCTGAGTTCTTTTACACTACTAAAGGAAGGTGGCAAACTACATGAAGTTTAAACCAAGAAAAACTGCTGAAGACTCACAATATGAAACAAATGGCTGCAGGAAAAAAAATAGCCCAATCTGTCCAGTACAAGAATTGTGAATGAAAAACTAATTAATTAAGCAGTTTTCATCTCCAAATTTACAAAGACTTCATCAGATATCCATTCATCCTAAAAATTCCAGTTTAAATAATTGCCTTCAAAAAGCATGTGACACATTTCAACCAATAGACACGTTCTTACATCCTACTAGATACTAGATAACGCATTAGCTAGGCACATAATAGAGTTCCCCGAACATACATTTAAGTTCCAAGCCATAGATCAGGTTCAAACAGATGGTAGGGGAGGACCAGACCACCTCCTACTGGAAAGGTTGTAATTATTGTGGCAGTTATGCACAAGTGCTTATTAGTACCCAGGAATGAATGAAATGTATTTGATTTTATGTATACTAAAACTTAAGAGTGCAAATAGATGCATGTAAAGACATGGTTTTAATGTTTATTTGTTATGCTTTTTAAGAAATTATATTAATTACAAACCATAAAATATATGTCTTTAAATAATGGAACCTTAAGACCAGGTTTTAACATGGTATGAATTAGCAATAGTAGGATATAAGAAAGTGTCTATTGGTTGAAATGTGTCACATGCTTTTTGGAAGCAGTTATTTAAACTGGAATTTTTAGGATGAATGGATATCTGATGAAGTTTTTGTAAATTTGGAGATGAAAAGCGCTTAATTAAACAGTTTTTCATTCACAATTCTTGTACTGGACTGATTGGGATATTTTTCTCCTGCAGCCATTTGTTTCGTATTGTGAGTCTTCAGCATTTTTTCTTGGTTTAAACTTTTGTGTATTGTTGAAATGGCAGCAGAGAATAACAGTAGCCCTTTAGTAACTAATACACAGAATGGAGAAATTGGTAATTTAACCATGATTATTGGGATGCTCTCCCAACGAGTAGAAGAGCTAAATGACAGATTGGATGCAATGGGAGAGACTAGGACCAGTAGTCAACCAACAGAGAACAGGTCTAACAGTCCGCAGTAACTGAGTAACACTTTGAGTAACTCTATGGGTAATGGAGTTAACCCTATGGGTAATGGAATTAATTTTACTAACAACAATATGGCAAGACCGACACAGGATAATACCAGGGAAAGAAATGGAATGAACAACTATCCAAATGCACAGAACACCTCAGGGCTTATTGAGACTCCAAACATAGCCACTTGGCTGAACGAACCGGTGTCACTTAGTAACCAACAGCAACCTGGAACGCAGGAGAACTTGGCTGGAGGTAATGCTAATATCCTGGTAAATCTAAAAACCCTTGACTATAAATTAGTAAAATTTAAAAAAACTTCACTTAAAAGTGGCATATTTTCAAGAGTGTATCAAAGAAAGTATTAGTCTGAAGGGTTTACAAGTCTGGCAATATTCGACCGGGCTCGAAGAGGGATCAATGTTTCAGCAGGACCTCTTAAAACTCTTTGATAAACATGGCTTAGAATTCCTAAATGTAATGGTTAAACACTACCAATTGAATATGGACATTTTATCAATAGATATTCAGGTAGTGGATCAAGCCATTAAAAAGGATGCCAATTTTGAAAGGTATAGGTTTGAATATAACAGAATTTTTACCAGTATTAATCAATTAATAGAAAAACTACATAGAACAAAAATTTTAAAAATGCAGTGCGATAAGTTGGCATATAGGAATGGTACAGCCTATCCAAAACCTCCCTTATTTCAAATATGGAATGCAATTGGCCCACAGCTAGATGTGGGAGGAGACTTAGATCACCAGGACGTGAATAGGAGCGGAGAGCAAACTAGCACTTACGAAGAGACTACAAGTGGGGTTAATACCGAGCCAAGAAGGAGTGAGAGGATTGCATACAGGAACAACACAAATGCCACCTAACAAGGTCCATCGAACAGTAATCGGAATTTAAGCAACACTAACAATAAAAATTTTCACCATCAAACCCAGAACCACAACCCACAGGGAGGCAAAACATAACACTACAACAATGCAAAACGGAAGTAGAGGAGATAATAGACGAATATGGAACAGACAATAGGCACTGTAAACTATTGCTTAACGCACATAATGACTTTAAAGATTTTAATTACTCAGACATTGAGGTGGAGCCTTGTCTAGTCAAATTGTTAGCAAAAGGCCAAACTTTTATTCCAGCAACTAAAGCACGTTTAGCTCAAACTTTGATTGATTTGAAAATGTTTACAAGGAGAGTGAATTTAGCAGTTATTATGGGTCAAAGCGACTGCGAGATAAATGAATTTTATAGAACAAGCACTTATAATCCACCTTTACAAAACAGAGTAGCCCTATTTGAAAAGATGTGTGAAATTGATGTTAGGTATTGTATTGAAAACAAAAAAGCCTCAAGCAGTGAATGTAACATAAAGAAGCAGGACTGGCACACAATTCAGAATGTGCAGAAATTGCCACTTCGGTTCATGAAACCTGACAAGAGTGGGGGGATGGTAGTCATGAATAACGAGGATTATAAAAACAAAATGAAGAAAGTGCTAGAGAGTGAGACATATGTAAAGGCATCAAGAAATGAACTAAATGTGGTTTACACTAGGATTAGAGGGTATTTTAATTATCTGTTCATTGAAGCCAAAATAGACATTAATGCTTATAATTATATTACATTAGCTGCACCAAGAATTCCTTTACTATTTGGAGTACCTAAGATACATAAAAGTATCGAAGACCCATCAATGAGGCCACTAGCTGACGCACGCAACAGTATTACATATGCATGCACAAAAGTGGTCAATTCCATGTTAAAAAAGTATATCAAACAGGAGGACCAGATTTGTAAAGATTCATGGTCCTTCCTGAGTGAGGTCAATAAAATTGAATATAAAGAAAATTTCAACTTTTTGACAATAGATATAAAAGAATTATATACAGCTATACCTCAACAGGAAGGGAAACACATTCAAATAGTTTCCTTCATTTCACTAGCTGCCATCCTCACCACCAAAAAAGATCAGTGGTGAATGGGCAGCTAGTTAGAGCAGCCAGGATGGTGAGCCTCAAAAATTATTTTTATAATGAATGTAATAAACTGAAAGAAATGTTTCAAAATAGAGAGTATCCACAAAGCCTTTTAGACCAACTTGTCAGAGAAGTACAAAATAAAAGAGATGGAGGGATTTTTTTATGGCATGATGAAAATTTGGAAAATATTGAAGATACCTTAAATATGACTACTGAGAAGAATGTGAGAAACTATACGCAATAGAGTTTTGTTACCACATATAGCATAGATGGTTGGGCCTTAAAAAACATTATCCTAAAGAATTGGGAGGTGTTACAAAGTGACCCCTTTGTTAGTAAAAAACTAAAAATCCTCCCACAGATCATTTTCAGAAAAGGGGCAAATATGAAAAGTTGTTGGAAAATAAAATCCCTGGTACAAATAAAAATCCTGGGATGGTTAAATGTGAAATGTGCAATTACTGTAAGTTTATGGAGATTGGGAAAACATATCACATTAAGGGTAGGAAATATATCACTAGTAAGAAATTTTTAACTGTCAGTTCAAAATGATAGTGTACCTAGCAAGATGCCAACAGTGCCCAGTATTTTATATTGGGAACACTATAAGGACCCTGAAGGAAAGAGTGTATGGACACTTGCACAGTATTAACAAGAGGAAACTAGATAACGCATTAGCTAGGCACATAATAGAGTTCCCCGAACATACATTTAAGTTCCGAGCCATAGATCAGGTTCAAACAGATGGTATGGGAGGACCAGACCACCTCCTACTGGAAAGGTTGGAATTATTGTGGCAATTATGCACAAGTGCTTCTCAGTACCCATGAATTCATGAAATATATTCGATTTTATGTATACTAAAACCTGAGTGCAAATAGATGCACGTAAAGACATGGTTTTAATGTTTATTTGTTGTGCTTTTTAAGAAATGATGTTAATTATAAACCATAAAATATATGTCTTTAAATAATGGAACCTTAAGACCAGGTTTTAACATTGTATGAATTAGCGATAGTAGGATGTAAGAAAGTGACTACTGGTTGAAATGTGTCATGTGCTTTTTGGATGCAATTATTTAAGCTGGAATTTTTAGGATGAATGGATATCTGATGAAGGCTTTGTAAATTTGGAGAAGAAAAGCGCTTAAACAGTTTTTCATTTACAATTCTTGTACTGGACAGATTGGGCTATTTTTCTCCTGCAGCCATTTGGTTCATATTGAACTACATGAAGTTAACTCATAAAATCAGTGTAACTGACCTTCTATTCAGTACTAAAAGAAAGTAGAAACTTAAGGTTCATTGTATCTCAGTCTGGTAAATGAAGTTGATTGAAGAATTTGATAGAAAAAGATTTAGTGCACTAAACAGGCAGGCTGCTGAGTATGATGGATTTGTAGGTTTTGTTGAATACTGTGAATGTGTACTGTTACATAATATGATGAGTAGAGGCTTCCTGTGGTGGGGAGTCTGGATATCGATTTAAGCCTTAAAGCTGCCTTTTTAATGTTACTTTAGAGGAATTATCCTTTAATTTATCAAGCTGTATAATGACTGAAGTATGAAAGAACACATTGTAGCAGAAGAGCACTTAATAGGATTGTATATTTGGATAAGGAATTAATAAGTGTCAACAGGAATGATTTAATTATAAGGGATGGGACTGAAACAGGAGACTAAAAGGTTGAATTCAACATTACGTTGTTATATAACAAAAAGCAGGCACTGGACTACCTGATAGCTGATTGAAGGTATGTAGGAAGGAGTAAAGGAATCACCAATCATATTGTCAATTAGTAAATTTAGAAGGCTTAATTTCATATGTACAGGATAGATAAAGTAATTTATTGAGAGTATTTAAGTAGAAGCTGCACAGTAATAAACGTAATATAAATAATATAAATTAAGGCTGTAAGAAATATAATCATAAAGGCTTTGTAAGAGAAAGTATGAGAAATTAATGAGAACTGTGAATAATGAAAAATTGTTTTTATTAAACAAGATGAGATTATTTTTTGAGAAATCATCTCATTTTAAAGATTATATTGAATTTTATTGGCAAAAAAAGAAAAGTAATGTATATTAGTACAATGTGTAGTGTGGTATCGTGAAATATAGAGTGCCACCATTATGCTCCAAATTTGGGAAAAGGTAATTTTCTTATATATCTTTTTGACATAAGAATATTAAATGCTGCCAGGGTCATCCTACACAGAATAGTGGTGAGAGATTAAAACAGCTTTGAAAGTTGTAAAACACTTCACTTTGTCTCTCTCTCTCACTTACACACAGACACATGTGCACACACACACACACACACACACACACACACACACACACACACACACACACACACACACACACACACACACACACACACACACACACACAGCAATAGAAAATGTCTAACATAGACACTGTGGCAAATATAAGTAGTTCAAAGCTTTCAAAGTTGTAAAGTACTTCATGCTCCTATCTTTTTAAAGTAATAGTACATCAAAGCAGCTGAAACTCTGTGTACTACAAAGAATTACGATGGTACCTCTCGGATCATAACTCAGTTGTTACATGTTCTCGAGATTCACCTCTCAGTCCTTGCTTGGCTGCACTCTAATGATGAATTTCTGACATCTGTATATAAAACAGATAATAACTTGGCTATGATCAGACACCAAATCATGATCCTGTTTGTTACGAAGTTGAAGGCCTGGTAACCAATAGGATTAGAATAGGAGAAGCACCATACTATATGGAAAATTGCTTTGTATAATGATTGGGTTCTAGATTAACAATTTAAAGACTGCATCAATTTCAATGTTGGTCATAATGGCTGTTATTTATATCTCCTATCAGATTCTATCAAGATTGTGTACAAAGGTCAAGGTCAACTAAAATCAATAGAGGGGATTTATGTTATAAAAATAAGGTGGGTGGTCTTTCTGATACATTGCTTCCTCACTGATATCATTCTTGTCCCACTGCATTTCTGCATCTAGTGTTTGGAGAGATAGCTGTAGGGTTCATTTACCCCAGAGTGGAAGGTAATCATAATGAGATGTTTCCACATTGTCAGAATGGCACAAAGAGTGATGATCTGAGATGTTTTCTTCTGTGTTATTGGAATGCACTCATCTAATGTGTCCAAACAGTGAAATCAGGACTTTAACAAGTCAAAAACATGCTTTTTCATCATTAGTCAACCTGCATAGTTAGTTGAATAACTTTTTAATGAGGGGCTGGGAAAAGTAAATAGATGTCATGAGCCATAGTTCAGGCAAAAACCACTGACTCATACAATGTAATATATACATGTGTGTATTTACATATTCACAAACAGTATACATTCCATTCAGATTCATA